>NW_026871453.1:0-151340 GCF_028564815.1 Eubalaena glacialis
ACAATGGAATATCACTCAGCCATGAAATCAATGTCATAAGGCTAGTAGCAGCAGGATGAGTGGATTTAGGTACGATGACTCTCAGTGAAATAAGTCACAGAGAAAAAGACACTTATCCTAAGATATCACTTATAGAGGGAATGTCAAAATCGCCACACTTGAACGGAATTACAAACAGAACAGAGTCCACACATTTAGAAAACACACTATGGCTGCTTAACGGGAAAGGTGAGGCGGGGTGATGCATAAAACAAGGGTTTCAAATTAGCTCAGATACCGTTCCACAAGCCAAATATGTAATAGACAAGGACCTACTCCCTGCTCAGTGAACTGGACTCAATAGCCCCTATTCACCGCCCAAGAATATATCTGACTAGTAAGAGTCTTAAAACCTAGGTATTGATCTCTCTCTGGAAGTGAATCAAGAGGGTGTAAAGCGGCATAAACACAGCAGTGAAAAGCAGCTAAACCCCATTATAAAAATAGATTACTTAAAAAAAACCCCAGAAAACAAAGACAGTGAAAGAGAGAGAAATTCTTCCAAAATCCGTTCAGGGGCTCTGATGCAACCTGGATTGACCATATCTAGACCCACAGCTGGATGAGACATGAGGCTGGACACTCTTGGGCTGAGAGGATTGGTGAGCTTGGGTGAGCAAACGCAGACCCTTTAAAGTCATACTGCGTGGTACCCATGCCGTGGGTCCCAATCTCCAGGTTCAAGGGCATCTTCCTACTTCGAAAACATTGCGTGGGAAACCCAGAAGATGGTACACCGTGTGATCGGGAAAGGTTCTCAAACGCACCTCATTTCTCCTCTCCTTGTGCTCGGGTTCGCCATTCCAGCCGCTCTACTAACCATCTCCTACTTGGAGAATCAGCACCTTTAACCTCCTGTTTCGGACAGGTCGCAATTTGGCCTGAGGATGAACGGGAAGAGGGGGAACCAATGAGAGACTAGCTCTAGGTGTTGGGACAGGCACAGGTCACTCTATTTTCCCATCAGGAAGAAGAATGAGCCACAGGCTCAGCCTGCCCCCCGGAACCAGAATACGGCCCTGAAGCAATCCTGCGCTTTGGCGGCCAGCTCCCAAACAAGTGAGTTGTCAAATGGAGCTCAGGGGCACTGCAACTCACAACCTGCAGAGTTATAAATGATAACTCTCGTCCACAAATATATTGAGGGAAGGCAACGAGGAGGATTTGAAAGCAAGGCAGAATTGCAGGAAACAGGTTTCAGGAGGCAGACTCGACTCGCCTTGAAAGCACATGAAAAGCGGCAAAGCGTTGACAATGATGCCCTTGGCCAAAAAGGGCGTATGCGTTTTTTCCTGAATATATTCAGGAAAAAACGCATACGCCCTTTTTGGCCAACCAGGCAAGCCGGAAAGGCAAATCAGCGCTACAAAGAAGTCTCGCTTGCCATCGGTCCAAAGGGCCATGCTGAAAAAAGTGTAAAAACCAGAAAATGCAGGACAGGCCATGGAGACATGGGAGCCTTGCTACGCTGATGGGCGGGATGTAAATTGCCAACAGCCACTCTGGAGAAGTGTACGGTGTGTCCTGAAACATGTAATAAGCACAGCTTAGAGAGCATAGGGCACTTCCACTCATGGGCGTATAAATCAGGAAACCTAAAAATCAACAACACCACAGGCACCCCAAAGTTTAGGGCTGCTCTGTTTCCAAGAACCTCCACTTCGGTACACCTTCAATATCCCAGGAAAGCGAAAAAATGGATAAAGAAGTTGTGGTACTTAGGCACAATGGAATATCACTCAGCCATGAAATCAATGTCATAAGGCTAGTAGCAGCAGGATGAGTGGATTTAGGTACGATGACTCTCAGTGAAATAAGTCACAGAGAAAAAGACACTTATCCTAAGATATCACTTATAGAGGGAATGTCAAAATCGCCACACTTGAACGGAATTACAAACAGAACAGAGTCACACATTTAGAAAACACACTATGGCTGCTTAACGGGAAAGGTGAGGCGGGGTGATGCATAAAACAAGGGTTTCAAATTAGCTCAGATACCGTTCCACAAGCCAATATGTGTAATAGACAAGACCTACTCCCTGCTCAGTGAACTGGACTCAATAGCCCCTATTCACCGCCCAAGAATATATCTGACTAGTAAGAGTCTTAAAACCTAGGTATTGATCTCTCTCTGGAAGTGAATCAAGAGGGTGTAAAGCGGCATAAACACAGCAGTGAAAAGCAGCTAAACCCCATTATAAAAATAGATTACTTAAAAAAAACCCCAGAAAACAAAGACAGTGAAAGAGAGAGAAATTCTTCCAAAATCCGTTCAGGGGCTCTGATGCAACCTGGATTGACCATATCTAGACCCACAGCTGGATGAGACATGAGGCTGGACACTCTTGGGGCTGAGAGGATTGGTGAGCTTGGGTGAGCAAACGCAGACCCTTTAAAGTCATACTGCGTGGTACCCATGCCGTGGGTCCCAAATCTCCAGGTTCAAGGGCATCTTCCTACTTCGAAAACATGCGTGGGAAACCCAGAAGATGGTACACCGTGTGATCGGGAAAGGTTTCTCAAACGCACCTCATTTCTCCTCTCCTTGTGCTCGGGTTCGCCATTCCAGCCGCTCTACTAACCATCTCCCTACTTGGAGAATCAGCACCTTTAACCTCCTGTTTCGGACAGGTCGCAATTTGGCCTGAGGATGAACGGGAAGAGGGGGAACCAATGAGAGACTAGCTCTAGGTGTTGGGACAGGCACAGGTCACTCTATTTTCCCATCAGGAAGAAGAATGAGCCACAGGCTCAGCCTGCCCCCCGGAACCAGAATACGGCCTGAAGCAATCCTGCGCTTTGGCGGCCAGCTCCCAAACAAGTGAGTTGTCAAATGGAGCTCAGGGGCACTGCAACTCACAAACCTGCAGAGTTATAAATGATAACTCTCGTCCACAAATATATTGAGGGAAGGCAACGAGGAGGATTTGAAAGCAAGGCAGAATTGCAGGAAACAGGTTTCAGGAGGCAGACTCGACTCGCCTTGAAAGCACATGAAAAGCGGCAAAGCGTTGACAATGATGCCCTTGGCCAAAAAGGGCGTATGCGTTTTTTCCTGAATATATTCAGGAAAAAACGCATACGCCCTTTTTGGCCAACCAGGCAAGCCGGAAAGGCAAATCAGCGCTACAAAGAAGTCTCGCTTGCCATCGGTCCAAAGGGCCATGCTGAAAAAAGTGTAAAAACCAGAAATGCAGGACAGGCCATGGAGACATGGGAGCCGTGCTACGCTGATGGGCGGGATGTAAATTGCCAACAGCCACTCTGGAGAAGTGTACGGTGTGTCCTGAAACATGTAATAAGCACAGCTTAGAGAGCATAGGGCACATCCACTCATGGGCGTATAAATCGGGAAACCTAAAAATCAACAAGACACAGGCACCCCAAAGTTTAGGGCTGCTCTGTTTCCAAGAACCCTCCACTTCGGTACACCTTCAATATCCCAGGAAAGCGAAAAATGGATAAAGAAGTTGTGGTACTTAGGCACAATGGAATATCACTCAGCCATGAAATCAATGTCATAAGGCTAGTAGCAGCAGGATGAGTGGATTTAGGTACGATGACTCTCAGTGAAATAAGTCACAGAGAAAAAGACACTTATCCTAAGATATCACTTATAGAGGGAATGTCAAAATCGCCACACTTGAACGGAATTACAAAACAGAACAGAGTCACACATTTAGAAAACACACTATGGCTGCTTAACGGGAAAGGTGAGGCGGGGTGATGCATAAAACAAGGGTTTCAAATTAGCTCAGATACCGTTCCACAAGCCGAATATGTAATAGACAAGACCTACTCCCTGCTCAGTGAACTGGACTCAACAGCCCCTATTCACCGCCCAAGAATATATCTGACTAGTAAGAGTCTTTAAAACCTATGTATTGATCTCTCTCTGGAAGTGAATCAAGAGGGTGTAAAGCGGCATAAACACAGCAGTGAAAAGCAGCTAAACCCCATTATAAAAATACATTACTTAAAAAAAACCCCATAAAACAAAGACAGTGAAAGAGAGAGAAATTCTTCCAAAATCCGTTCAGGGGCTCTGATGCAACCTGGATTGACCATATCTAGACCCACAGCTGGATGAGACATGAGGCTGGACACTCTTGGGGCTGAGAGGATTGGTGAGCTTGGGTGAGCAAACGCAGACCCTTT
Organism: Eubalaena glacialis; assembly: GCF_028564815.1. Lineage (NCBI taxonomy): Eukaryota > Metazoa > Chordata > Mammalia > Artiodactyla > Balaenidae > Eubalaena > Eubalaena glacialis. The sequence continues at coordinate 4,200 of NW_026871453.1, forward strand.
AAAGTCATACAGCGTGGTACCCATGCCGTGGGTCCCAAATCTCCAGGTTCAAGGGCATCTTCCTACTTCGAAAACATGCGTGGGAAACCCAGAAGATGGTACACCGTGTGATCGGGAAAGGTTTCTCAAACGCACCTCATTTCTCCTCTCCTTGTGCTCGGGTTCGCCATTCCAGCCGCTCTACTAACCATCTCCCTACTTGGAGAATCAGCACCTTTAACCTCCTGTTTCGGACAGGTCGCAATTTGGCCTGAGGATGAACGGGAAGAGGGGGAACCAATGAGAGACTAGCTCTAGGTGTTTGGGACAGGCACAGGTCACTCTATTTTCCCATCAGGAAGAAGAATGAGCCACAGGCTCAGCCTGCCCCCCGGAACCAGAATACGGCCTGAAGCAATCCTGCGCTTTGGCGGCCAGCTCCCAAAAAAGCGAGTTGACAAATGGAGCTCAGGGGCACTGCAACTCACAAACATGCAGAATTATAAATGATAACTCTCGTCCACAAATATATTGAGGGAAGGCAACGAGGAGGATTTGAAAGCAAGGCAGAATTGCAGGAAACAGGTTTCAGGAGGCAGACTCGACTCGCCTTGAAAGCACATGAAAAGCGGCAAAGCGTTGACAATGATGCCCTTGGCCAAAAAGGGGGTATGCGGTTTTTCCTGAATATATTCAGGAAAAAACGCATACGCCCTTTTTGGCCAACCAGGCAAGCCGGAAAGGCAAATCAGCGCTACAAAGAAGTCTCGCTTGCCATCGGTCCAAAGGGCCATGCTGAAAAAAGTGTAAAAACCAGAAATGCAGGACAGGCCATGGAGACATGGGAGCCTTGCTACGCTGATGGGCGGGCTGTAAATTGCCAACAGCCACTCTGGAGAAGTGTACGGTGTGTCCTGAAACATGTAATAAGCACAGCTTAGAGAGCATAGGGCACTTCCACTCATGGGCGTATAAATCGGGAAACCTAAAAATCAACAAGACACTGGCACCCGAAAGTTTAGGGCTGCTCTGTTTCCAAGAACCTCCACTTCGCTACACCTTCAATATCCCAGGAAAGCGAAAAATGGATAAAGAAGTTGTGGTACTTAGGCACAATGGAATATCACTCAGCCATGAAATCAATGTCATAAGGCTAGTAGCAGCAGGATGAGTGGATTTAGGTAGGATGACTCTCAGTGAAATAAGTCACAGAGAAAAAGACACTTATCCTAAGATATCACTTATAGAGGGAATGTCAAAATCGCCACACTTGAACGGAATTACAAAACAGAACAGAGTCACACATTTAGAAAACACACTATGGCTGCTTAACGGGAAAGGTGAGGCGGGGTGATGCATAAAACAAGGGTTTGAAATTAGCTCAGATACCGTTCCACAAGCCGAATATGTAATAGACAAGACCTACTCCCTGCTCAGTGAACTGGACTCAACAGCCCCTATTCACCGCCCAAGAATATATCTGACTAGTAAGAGTCTTAAAACCTAGGTATTGATCTCTCTCTGGAAGTGCATCAAGAGGGTGTAAAGCGGCATAAACACAGCAGTGAAAAGCAGCTAAACCCCATTATAAAAATAGATTACTTAAAATAAACCCCATAAAACAAAGACAGTGAAAGAGAGAGAAATTCTTACAAAATCCGTTCAGGGCCTCTGATGCAACCTGGACTGACCATATCTAGACCCCACAGCTGGATGAGACATGAGGCTGGACACTCTTGGGGCTGAGAGGATTGGTGAGCTTGGGTGAGCAAACGCAGACCCTTTAACGTCATACTGCGTGGTACCCATGCCATGGGTCCCAAATCTCCAGGTTCAAGGGCATCTTCCGACATCGAAAACATGCGTGGGAAACCCAGAAGATGGTACACCGTTGTGATCGGGAAAGGTTTCTCAAACGCACCTGATGTCTCCTCTCCTTGTGCTCGGGTTCGCCATTCCAGCCCCTCTACTAACAATCTCCCTACTTGGAGAATCAGCACCTTTAACCTCCTGTTTCGGACAGGTCGCAATTTGGCCTGAGGATGAACGGGAAGAGGGGGGAACCAATGAGAGACTAGCTCTAGGTGTTGGGACAGGCACAGGTCACTCTATTTTCCCATCAGGAAGAAGAATGGAGCCACAGGCTCAGCCTGCCCCCGGGAACCAGAATACGGCCTGAAGCAATCCTGCGCTTTGGCGGCCAGCTCCCAAAAAAGCGAGTTGACAAATGGAGGCTCAGGGGCACTGCAACTCACAAACCTGCAGAGTTATAAATGATAACTCTCGTCCACAAATATATTGAGGGAAGGCAACGAGGAGGATTTGAAAGCAAGGCAGAATTGCAGGAAACAGGTTTCAGGAGGCAGACTCGACTCGCCTTGAAAGCACATGAAAAGCGGCAAAGCGTTGACAATGATGCCCTTGGCCAAAAAGGGCGTATGCGGTTTTTCCTGAATATATTCAGGAAAAAACGCATACGCCCTTTTTGGCCAACCAGGCAAGCCGGAAAGGCAAATCAGCGCTACAAAGAAGTCTCGCTTGCCATCGGTCCAAAGGGCCATGCTGAAAAAAGTGTAAAAACCAGAAATGCAGGACAGGCCATGGAGACATGGGAGCCTTGCTATGCTGATGGGCGGGCTGTAAATTGCCAACAGCCACTCTGGAGAAGTGTACGGTGTGTCCTGAAACATGTAATAAGCACAGCTTAGAGAGCATAGGGCACTTCCACTCATGGGCGTATAAATCGGGAAACCTAAAAATCAACAAGACACAGGCACCCCAAAGTTTAGGGCTGCTCTGTTTCCAAGAACCTCCACTTCGGTACACCTTCAATATCCCAGGAAAGCGAAAAATGGATAAAGAAGTTGTGGTACTTAGGCACAATGGAATATCACTCAGCCATGAAATCAATGTCATAAGGCTAGTAGCAGCAGGATGAGTGGATTTAGGTACGATGATTCTCAGTGAAATAAGTCACAGAGAAAAAGACACTTATCCTAAGATATCACTTTTAGAGGGAATGTCAAAATCGCCACACTTGATCGGAATTACAAAACAGAACAGAGTCACACATTTAGAAAACACACTATGGCTGCTTAACGGGAAAGGTGAGGCGGGGTGATGCATAAAACAAGGGTTTGAAATTAGCTCAGATACCGTTCCACAAGCCAAATATGTAATAGACAAGACCTACTCCCTGCTCAGTGAACTGGACTCAACAGCCCCTATTCACCGCCCAAGAATATATCTGACTAGTAAGAGTCTTAAAACCTAGGTATTGATCTCTCTCTGGAAGTGCATCAAGAGGGTGTAAAGCGGCATAAACACAGCAGTGAAAAGCAGCTAAACCCCATTATAAAAATAGATTACTTAAAATAAACCCCATAAAACAAAGACAGTGAAAGAGAGAGAAATTCTTACAAAATCCGTTCAGGGGCTCTGATGCAACCTGGATTGACCATATCTAGACCCACAGCTGGATGAGACATAAGGCTGGACACTCTTGGGGCTGAGAGGATTGGTGAGCTTGGGTGAGCAAACGCAGACCCTTTAAAGTCATACTGCCTGGTACCCATGCCGTGGGTCCCAAATCTCCAGGTTCAAGGGCATCTTCCTACATCGAAAACATGCATGGGAAACCCAGAAGATGGTACACCGTGTGATCCGGAAAGGTTTCTCAAACGCACCTCATTTCTCCTCTCCTTGTGCTCGGGTTCGCCATTCCAGCCGCTCTACTAACCATCTCCCTACTTGGAGAATCAGCACCTTTAACCTCCTGTTTCGGACAGGTCGCAATTTGGCCTGAGGATGAACGGGAAGAGGGGGAACCAATGAGAGACTAGCTCTAGGTGTTGGGACAGGCACAGGTCACTCTATTTTCCCATCAGGAAGAAGAATGAGCCACAGGCTCAGCCTGCCCCCCGGAACCAGAATACGGCCTGAAGCAATCCTGCGCTTTGGCGGCCAGCTCCCAAAAAAGCGAGTTGAGAAATGGAGCTCAGGGGAACTGCAAATCACAAACCTGCAGAGTTATAAATGATAACTCTCGTCCACAAATATATTGAGGGAAGGCAACGAGGAGGATTTGAAAGCAAGGCAGAATTGCAGGAAACATGTGTCAGGAGGCAGACTCGACTCGCCTTGAAAGCACATGAAAAGCGGCAAAGCGTTGACAATGATGCCCTTGGCCAAAAAGGGCGTATGCGTTTTTTCCTGAATATATTCAGGAAAAAACGCATACGCCCTTTTTGGCCAACCAGGCAAGCCGGAAAGGCAAATCAGCGCTACAAAGAAGTCTCGCTTGCCATCGGTCAAAAGGGCCATGCTGAAAAAAGTGTAGAAACCAGAACCGCAGGACAGGCCATGGAGACATGGGAGCCTTCCTACGCTGATGGGCGGGATGTAAATTGCCAACAGCCACTCTGGAGAAGTGTACGGTGAGTCCTGAAACATGTAATAAACACAGCTTAGAGAGCATAGGGCACCTCCACTCATGGGCGTATAAATGGGGAAACATAAAAATCAACAACACACAGGCACCCCAAAGTTTAGGGCTGCTCTGTTTCCAAGAACCTCCACTTCGGTACACCTTCAATATCCCGGGAAAGAGAAAATTGGATAAAGAAGTTGTGGTACATAGGCACAATGGAATATCACTCAGCCATGAAATCAATGTCATAAGGCTAGTAGCAGCAGGATGAGTGGATTTAGGTACGATGACTCTCAGTGAAATAAGTCACAGAGAAAAAGACACTTATCCTAAGATATCACTTATAGAGGGAATGTCAAAATCGCCACACTTGAACGGAATTACAAAACAGAACAGAGTCACACATTTAGAAAACACACTATGGCTGCTTAACGGGAAAGGTGAGGCGGGGTGATGCATAAAACAAGGGTTTGAAATTAGCTCAGATACCGTTCCACAAGCCGAATATGTAATAGACAAGACCTACTCCCTGCTCAGTGAACTGGACTCAACAGCCCCTATTCACCGCCCAAGAATATATCTGACTAGTAAGAGTCTTAAAACCTATGTATTGATCTCTCTCTGGAAGTGAATCAAGAGGGTGTAAAGCGGCATAAACACAGCAGTGAAAAGCAGCTAAACCCCATTATAAAAATACATTACTTAAAAAAAACCCCAGAAAACAAAGACAGTGAAAGAGAGAGAAATTCTTCCAAAATCCGTTCAGGGGCTCTGATGCAACCTGGACTGACCATATCTAGACCCACAGCTGGATGAGACATGAGGCTGGACACTCTTGGGGCTGAGAGGATTGGTGAGCTTGGGTGAGCAAACGCAGACCCTTTAACGTCATACTGCGTGGTACCCATGCCGTGGGTCCCAAATCTCCAGGTTCAAGGGCATCTTCCGACATCGAAAACATGCGTGGGAAACCCAGAAGATGGTACACCGTGTGATCGGGAAAGGGTTCTCAAACGCACCTCATGTCTCCTCTCCTTGTGCTCGGGTTCGCCATTCCAGCCCCTCTACTAACAATCTCCCTACTTGGAGAATCAGCACCTTTAACCTCCTGTTTCGGACAGGTCGCAATTTGGCCTGAGGATGAACGGGAAGAGGGGGAACCAATGAGAGACTAGCTCTAGGTGTTGGGACAGGCACAGGTCACTCTATTTTCCCATCAGGAAGAAGAATGAGCCACAGGCTCAGCCTGCCCCCGGGAACCAGAATACGGCCTGAAGCAATCCTGCGCTTTGGCGGCCAGCTCCCAAAAAAGCGAGTTGACAAATGGAGCTCAGGGGCACTGCAACTCACAAACCTGCAGAGTTATAAATGATAACTCTCGTCCACAAATATATTGAGGGAAGGCAACGAGGAGGATTTGAAAGCAAGGCAGAATTGCAGGAAACAGGTTTCAGGAGGCAGACTCGACTCGCCTTGAAAGCACATGAAAAGCGGCAAAGCGTTGACAATGATGCCCTTGGCCAAAAAGGGCGTATGCGGTTTTTCCTGAATATATTCAGGAAAAAACGCATACGCCCTTTTTGGCCAACCAGGCAAGCTGGAAAGGCAAATCAGCGCTACAAAGAAGTCTCGCTTGCCATCGGTCCAAAGGGCCATGCTGAAAAAAGTGTAAAAACCAGAAATGCAGGACAGGCCATGGAGACATGGGAGCCTTGCTACGCTGATGGGCGGGCTGTAAATTGCCAACAGCCACTCTGGAGAAGTGTACGGTGTGTCCTGAAACATGTAATAAGCACAGCTTAGAGAGCATAGGGCACTTCCACTCATGGGCGTATAAATCGGGAAACCTAAAAATCAACAAGACACTGGCACCCGAAAGTTTAGGGCTGCTCTGTTTCCAAGAACCTCCACTTCGGTACACCTTCAATATCCCAGGAGTGCGAAAAATGGATAAAGAAGTTATGGTACTTAGGCACAATGGAATATCACTCAGCCATGAAATCAATGTCATAAGGCTAGTAGCAGCAGGATGAGTGGATTTAGGTACGATGACTCTCAGTGAAATAAGTCAGAGAAAAAGACACTTATCCTAAGATATCACTTATAGAGGGAATGTCAAAATCGCCACACTTGAACGGAATTACAAAACAGAACAGAGTCACACATTTAGAAAACACACTATGGCTGCTTAACGGGAAAGGTGAGGCGGGGTGATGCATAAAACAAGGGTCTGAAATTAGCTCAGATACCGTTCCACAAGCCGAATATGTAATAGACAAGACCTACTCCCTGCTCAGTGAACTGGACTCAACAGCCCCTATTCACCGCCCAAGAATATATCTGACTAGTAAGAGTCTTAAAACCTAGGTATTGATCTCTCTCTGGAAGTGCATCAAGAGGGTGTAAAGCGGCATAAACACAGCAGTGAAAAGCAGCTAAACCCCATTATAAAAATAGATTACTTAAAAAAAACCCATAAAACAAAGACAGTGAAAGAGAGAGAAATTCTTACAAAATCCGTTCAGGGCCTCTGATGCAACCTGGACTGACCATATCTAGACCCACAGCTGGATGAGACATGAGGCTGGACACTCTTGGGGCTGAGAGGATTGGTGAGCTTGGGTGAGCAAACGCAGACCCTTTAACGTCATACTGCGTGGTACCCATGCCGTGGGTCCCAAATCTCCAGGTTCAAGGGCATCTTCCGACATCGAAAACATGCGTGGGAAACCCAGAAGATGGTACACCGTGTGATCGGGAAAGGTTTCTCAAACGCACCTGATGTCTCCTCTCCTTGTGCTCGGGTTCGCCATTCCAGCCCCTCTACTAACAATCTCCCTACTTGGAGAATCAGCACCTTTAACCTCCTGTTTCGGACAGGTCGCAATTTGGCCTGAGGATGAACGGGAAGAGGGGGAACCAATGAGAGACTAGCTCTAGGTGTTGGGACAGGCACAGGTCACTCTATTTTACCATCAGGAAGAAGAATGAGCCACAGGCTCAGCCTGCCCCCCGGAACCAGAATACGGCCTGAAGCAATCCTGCGCTTTGGCGGCCAGCTCCCAAAAAAGCGAGTTGACAAATGGAGCTCAGGGGCACTGCAACTCACAAACCTGCAGAGTTATAAATGATAACTCTCGTCCACAAATATATTGAGGGAAGGCAACGAGGAGGATTTGAAAGCAAGGCAGAAGTGCAGGAAACAGGTTTCAGGAGGCAGACTCGACTCGCCTTGAAAGCACATGAAAAGCGGCAAAGCGTTGACAATGATGCCCTTGGCCAAAAAGGGCGTATGCGTTTTTTCCTGAATATATTCAGGAAAAAACGCATACGCCCTTTTTGGCCAACCAGGCAAGCCGGAAAGGCAAATCAGCGCTAAAAAGAAGTCTCGCTTGCCATCGGTCCAAAGGGCCATGCTGAAAAAAGTGTAAAAACCAGAAATGCAGGACAGGCCATGGAGACATGGGAGCCTTGCTATGCTGATGGGCGGGCTGTAAATTGCCAACAGCCACTCTGGAGAAGTGTACGGTGTGTCCTGAAACATGTAATAAGCACAGCTTAGAGAGCATAGGGCACTTCCACTCATGGGCGTATAAATCGGGAAACCTAAAAATCAACAAGACACAGGCACCCCAAAGTTTAGGGCTGCTCTGTTTCCAAGAACCTCCACTTCGGTACACCTTCAATATCCCAGGAAAGCGAAAAATGGATAAAGAAGTTGTGGTACTTAGGCACAATGGAATATCACTCAGCCATGAAATCAATGTCATAAGGCTAGTAGCAGCAGGATGAGTGGATTTAGGTAGGATGACTCTCAGTGAAATAAGTCACAGAGAAAAAGACACTTATCCTAAGATATCAGTTATAGAGGGAATGTCAAAATCGCCACACTTGAACGGAATTACAAAACAGAACAGAGTCACACATTTAGAAAACACACTATGGCTGCTTAACGGGAAAGGTGAGGCGGGGTGATGCATAAAACAAGGGTTTGAAATTAGCTCAGATACCGTTCCACAAGCCGAATATGTAATAGACAAGACCTACTCCCTGCTCAGTGAACTGGACTCAACAGCCCCTATTCACCGCCCAAGAATATATCTGACTAGTAAGAGTCTTAAAACCTAGGTATTGATCTCTCTCTGGAAGTGCATCAAGAGGGTGTAAAGCGGCATAAACACAGCAGTGAAAAGCAGCTAAACCCCATTATAAAAATAGATTACTTAAAAAAAACCCATAAAACAAAGACAGTGAAAGAGAGAGAAATTCTTACAAAATCCGTTCAGGGCCTCTGATGCAACCTGGACTGACCATATCTAGACCCACAGCTGGATGAGACATGAGGCTGGACACTCTTGGGGCTGAGAGGATTGGTGAGCTTGGGTGAGCAAACGCAGACCCTTTAACGTCATACTGCGTGGTACCCATGCCGTGGGTCCCAAATCTCCAGGTTCAAGGGCATCTTCCGACATCGAAAACATGCGTGGGAAACCCAGAAGATGGTACACCGTGTGATCGGGAAAGGTTTCTCAAACGCACCTGATGTCTCCTCTCCTTGTGCTCGGGTTCGCCATTCCAGCCCCTCTACTAACAATCTCCCTACTTGGAGAATCAGCACCTTTAACCTCCTGTTTCGGACAGGTCGCAATTTGGCCTGAGGATGAACGGGAAGAGGGGGAACCAATGAGAGACTAGCTCTAGGTGTTGGGACAGGCACAGGTCACTCTATTTTCCCATCAGGAAGAAGAATGAGCCACAGGCTCAGCCTGCCCCCCGGAACCAGAATACGGCCTGAAGCAATCCTGCGCTTTGGCGGCCAGCTCCCAAAAAAGCGAGTTGACAAATGGAGCTCAGGGGCACTGCAACTCACAAACCTGCAGAGTTATAAATGATAACTCTCGTCCACAAATATATTGAGGGAAGGCAACGAGGAGGATTTGAAAGCAAGGCAGAATTGCAGGAAACAGGTTTCAGGAGGCAGACTCGACTCGCCTTGAAAGCACATGAAAAGCGGCAAAGCGTTGACAATGATGCCCTTGGCCAAAAAGGGGGTATGCGTTTTTTCCTGAATATATTCAGGAAAAAACGCATACCCCCTTTTTGGCCAACCAGGCAAGCCGGAAAGGCAAATCAGCGCTACAAAGAAGTCTCGCTTGCCATCGGTCCAAAGGGCCATGCTGAAAAAAGTGTAAAAACCAGAAATGCAGGACAGGCCATGGAGACATGGGAGCCTTGCTATGCTGATGGGCGGGCTGTAAATTGCCAACAGCCACTCTGGAGAAGTGTACGGTGTGTCCTGAAACATGTAATAAGCACAGCTTAGAGAGCATAGGGCACTTCCACTCATGGGCGTATAAATCGGGAAACCTAAAAATCAACAAGACACAGGCACCCCAAAGTTTAGGGCTGCTCTGTTTCCAAGAACCTCCACTTCGGTACACCTTCAATATCCCAGGAAAGCGAAAAATGGATAAAGAAGTTGTGGTACTTAGGCACAATGGAATATCACTCAGCCATGAAATCAATGTCATAAGGCTAGTAGCAGCAGGATGAGTGGATTTAGGTAGGATGACTCTCAGTGAAATAAGTCACAGAGAAAAAGACACTTATCCTAAGATATCACTTATAGAGGGAATGTCAAAATCGCCACACTTGAACGGAATTACAAAACAGAACAGAGTCACACATTTAGAAAACACACTATGGCTGCTTAACGGGAAAGGTGAGGTGGGGTGATGCATAAAACAAGGGTTTGAAATTAGCTCAGATACCGTTCCACAAGCCGAATATGTAATAGACAAGACCTACTCCCTGCTCAGTGAACTGGACTCAACAGCCCCTATTCACCGCCCAAGAATATATCTGACTAGTAAGAGTCTTAAAACCTAGGTATTGATCTCTCTCTGGAAGTGCATCAAGAGGGTGTAAAGCGGCATAAACACAGCAGTGAAAAGCAGCTAAACCCCATTATAAAAATAGATTACTTAAAAAAAACCCATAAAACAAAGACAGTGAAAGAGAGAGAAATTCTTACAAAATCCGTTCAGGGCCTCTGATGCAACCTGGACTGACCATATCTAGACCCACAGCTGGATGAGACATGAGGCTGGACACTCTTGGGGCTGAGAGGATTGGTGAGCTTGGGTGAGCAAACGCAGACCCTTTAACGTCATACTGCGTGGTACCCATGCCGTGGGTCCCAAATCTCCAGGTTCAAGGGCATCTTCCGACATCGAAAACATGCGTGGGAAACCCAGAAGATGGTACACCGTGTGATCGGGAAAGGTTTCTCAAACGCACCTGATGTCTCCTCTCCTTGTGCTCGGGTTCGCCATTCCAGCCCCTCTACTAACAATCTCCCTACTTGGAGAATCAGCACCTTTAACCTCCTGTTCCGGACAGGTCGCAATTTGGCCTGAGGATGAACGGGAAGAGGGGGAACCAATGAGAGACTAGCTCTAGGTGTTGGGACAGGCACAGGTCACTCTATTTTCCCATCAGGAAGAAGAATGAGCCACAGGCTCAACCTGCCCCCCGGAACCAGAATACGGCCTGAAGCAATCCTGCGCTTTGGCGGCCAGCTCCCAAAAAAGCGAGTTGACAAATGGAGCTCAGGGGCACTGCAACTCACAAACCTGCAGAGTTATAAATGATAACTCTCGTCCACAAATATATTGAGGGAAGGCAACGAGGAGGATTTGAAAGCAAGGCAGAATTGCAGGAAACAGGTTTCAGGAGGCAGACTCGACTCGCCTTGAAAGCACATGAAAAGCGGCAAAGCGTTGACAATGATGCCCTTGGCCAAAAAGGGCGTATGCGTTTTTTCCTGAATATATTCAGGAAAAAACGCATACGCCCTTTTTGGCCAACCAGGCAAGCCGGAAAGGCAAATCAGCGCTACAAAGAAGTCTCGCTTGCCATCGGTCCAAAGGGCCATGCTGAAAAAAGTGTAAAAACCAGAAATGCAGGACAGGCCATGGAGACATGGGAGCCTTGCTATGCTGATGGGCGGGCTGTAAATTGCCAACAGCCACTCTGGAGAAGTGTACGGTGTGTCCTGAAACATGTAATAAGCACAGCTTAGAGAGCATAGGGCACTTCCACTCATGGGCGTATAAATCGGGAAACCTAAAAATCAACAAGACACAGGCACCCCAAAGTTTAGGGCTGCTCTGTTTCCAAGAACCTCCACTTCGGTACACCTTCAATATCCCAGGAAAGCGAAAAATGGATAAAGAAGTTGTGGTACTTAGGCACAATGGAATATCACTCAGCCATGAAATCAATGTCATAAGGCTAGTAGCAGCAGGATGAGTGGATTTAGGTAGGATGACTCTCAGTGAAATAAGTCACAGAGAAAAAGACACTTATCCTAAGATATCACTTATAGAGGGAATGTCAAAATCGCCACACTTGAACGGAATTACAAAACAGAACAGAGTCACACATTTAGAAAACACACTATGGCTGCCTAACGGGAAAGGTGAGGCGGGGTGATGCATAAAACAAGGGTTTCAAATTAGCTCAGAAACCGTTCCACAAGCCAAATATGTAATAGACAAGACCTACTCCCTGCTCAGTGAACTGGACTCAACAGCCCCTATTCACCGCCCAAGAATATATCTGACTAGTAAGAGTCTTAAAACCTAGGTATTGATCTCTCTCTGGAAGTGCATCAAGAGGGTGTAAAGCGGCATAAACACAGCAGTGAAAAGCAGCTAAACCCCATTATAAAAATAGATTACTTAAAATAAACCCCATAAAACAAAGACAGTGAAAGAGAGAGAAATTCTTACAAAATCCGTTCAGGGCCTCTGATGCAACCTGGACTGACCATATCTAGACCCACAGCTGGATGAGACATGAGGCTGGACACTCTTGGGGCTGAGAGGATTGGTGAGCTTGGGTGAGCAAACGCAGACCCTTTAAAGTCCTACTGCGTGGTACCCATGCCGTGGGTCCCAAATCTCCAGGTTCAAGGGCATCTTCCGACATCGAAAACATGCGTGGGAAACCCAGAAGATGGTACACCGTGTGATCGGGAAAGGTTTCTCAAACGCACCTGATGTCTCCTCTCCTTGTGCTCGGGTTCGCCATTCCAGCCTCTCTACTAACCATCTCCCTACTTGGAGAATCAGCACCTTTAACCTCCTGTTTCGGACAGGTCGCAATTTGGCCTGAGGATGAACGGGAAGAGGGGGAACCAATGAGAGACTAGCTCTAGGTGTTGGGACAGGCACAGGTCACTCTATTTTCCCATCGGGAAGAAGAATGAGCCACAGGCTCAGCCTGCCCCCCGGAACCAGAATACGGCCTGAAGCAATCCTGCGCTTTGGCGGCCAGCTCCCAAAAAAGAGAGCTGACAAATGGAGCTCAGGGGCACTGCAAATCACAAACCTGCAGAGTTATAAATGATAACTCTCGTCCACAAATATATTGAGGGAAGGCAACGAGGAGGATTTGAAAGCAAGGCAGAATTGCAGGAAACAGGTGTCAGGAGGCAGACTCGACTCGCCTTGAAAGCACATGAAAAGCGGCAAAGCGTTGACAATGATGCCCTTGGCCAAAAAGGGCGTATGCGTTTTTTCCTGAATATATTCAGGAAAAAACGCATACGCCCTTTTTGGCCAACCAGGCAAGCCGGAAAGGCAAATCAGCGCTACAAAGAAGTCTCGCTTGCCATCGGTCCAAAGGGCCATGCTGAAAAAAGTGTAAAAACCAGAAATGCAGGACAGGCCATGGAGACATGGGAGCCTTGCTACGCTGATGGGCGGGCTGTAAATTGCCAACAGCCACTCTGGAGAAGTGTATGGTGTGTCCTGAAACATGTAATAAGCACAGCTTAGAGAGCATAGGGCACTTCCACTCATGGGCGTATAAATCGGGAAACCTAAAAATCAACAAGACACTGGCACCCGAAAGTTTAGGGCTGCTCTGTTTCCAAGAACCTCCACTTCGCTACACCTTCAATATCCCAGGAAAGCGAAAAGTGGATAAAGAAGTTGTGGTACTTAGGCACAATGGAATATCACTCAGCCATGAAATCAATGTCATAAGGCTAGTAGCAGCAGGATGAGTGGATTTAGGTAGGATGACTCTCAGTGAAATAAGTCACAGAGAAAAAGACACTTATCCTAAGATATCACTTATAGAGGGAATGTCAAAATCGCCACACTTGAACGGAATTACAAAACAGAACAGAGTCACACATTTAGAAAACACACTATGGCTGCTTAACGGGAAAGGTGAGGCGGGGTGATGCATAAAACAAGGGTTTGAAATTAGCTCAGATACCGTTCCACAAGCCGAATATGTAATAGACAAGACCTACTCCCTGCTCAGTGAACTGGACTCAACAGCCCCTATTCACCGCCCAAGAATATATCTGACTAGTAAGAGTCTTAAAACCTAGGTATTGATCTCTCTCTGGAAGTGCATCAAGAGGGTGTAAAGCGGCATAAACACAGCAGTGAAAAGCAGCTAAACCCCATTATAAAAATAGATTACTTCAAATAAACCCCATAAAACAAAGACAGTGAAAGAGAGAGAAATTCTTACAAAATCCGTTCAGGGCCTCTGATGCAACCTGGACTGACCATATCTAGACCCACAGCTGGATGAGACATGAGGCTGGACACTCTTGGGGCTGAGAGGATTGGTGAGCTTGGGTGAGCAAACGCAGACCCTTTAAAGTCCTACTGCGTGGTACCCATGCCGTGGGTCCCAAATCTCCAGGTTCAAGGGCATCTTCCGACATCGAAAACATGCGTGGGAAACCCAGAAGATGGTACACCGTGTGATCGGGAAAGGTTTCTCAAACGCACCTGATGTCTCCTCTCCTTGTGCTCGGCTTCGCCATTCCAGCCCCTCTACTAACAATCTCCCTACTTGGAGAATCAGCACCTTTAACCTCCTGTTTCGGACAGGTCGCAATTTGGCCTGAGGATGAACGGGAAGAGGGGGAACCAATGAGAGACTAGCTCTAGGTGTTGGGACAGGCACAGGTCACTCTATTTTCCCATCAGGAAGAAGAATGAGCCACAGGCTCAGCCTGCCCCCCGGAACCAGAATACGGCCTGAAGCAATCCTGCGCTTTGGCGGCCAGCTCCCAAAAAAGCGAGTTGACAAATGGAGCTCAGGGGCACTGCAACTCACAAACCTGCAGAGTTATAAATGATAACTCTCGTCCACAAATATATTGAGGGAAGGCAACGAGGAGGATTTGAAAGCAAGGCAGAATTGCAGGAAACAGGTGTCAGGAGGCAGACTCGACTCGCCTTGAAAGCACATGAAAAGCGGCAAAGCGTTGACAATGATGCCCTTGGCCAAAAAGGGCGTATGCGTTTTTTCCTGAATATATTCAGGAAAAAACGCATACGCCCTTTTTGGCCAACCAGGCAAGCCGGAAAGGCAAATCAGCGCTACGAAGAAGTCTCGCTTGCCATCGGTCAAAAGGGCCATGCTGAAAAAAGTGTAAAAACCAGAAATGCAGGACAGGCCATGGAGACATGGGAGCCTTGCTACGCTGATGGGCGGGCTGTAAATTGCCAACAGCCACTCTGGAGAAGTGTACGGTGTGTCCTTAAACATGTAATAAGCACAGCTTAGAGAGCATAGGGCATTTCCACTCATGGGCGTATAAATCGGGAAACCTAAAAATCAACAAGACACAGGCACCCGAAAGTTTAGGGCTGCTCTGTTTCCAAGAACCTCCACTTCGGTACACCTTCAATATCCCGGGAGAGCGAAAAATGGATAAAGAAGTTGTGGTACTTAGGCACAATGGAATATCACTCAGCCATGAAATCAATGTCATAAGGCTAGTAGCAGCAGGATGAGTGGATTTAGGTACGATGACTCTCAGTGAAATAAGTCACAGAGAAAAAGACACTTATCCTAAGATATCACTTATAGAGGGAACGTCAAAATCGCTACACTTGAACGGAATTACAAAACAGAACAGAGTCACACATTTAGAAAACACACTATGGCTGCTTAACGGGAAAGGTGAGGTGGGGTGATGCATAAAACAAGGGTTTGAAATTAGCTCAGATACCGTTCCACAAGCCGAATATGTAATAGACAAGACCTACTCCCTGCTCAGTGAACTGGACTCAACAGCCCCTATTCACCGCCCAAGAATATATCTGACTAGTAAGAGTCTTAAAACCTAGGTATTGATCTCTCTCTGGAAGTGCATCAAGAGGGTGTAAAGCGGCATAAACACAGCAGTGAAAAGCAGCTAAACCCCATTATAAAAATAGATTACTTAAAAAAAACCCCAGAAAACAAAGACAGTGAAAGAGAGAGAAGTTCTTCCAAAATCCGTTCAGGGGCTCTGATGCAACCTGGACTGACCATATCTAGACCCACAGCTGGACGAGACATGAGGCTGGACACTCTTGGGGCTGAGAGGATTGGTGAGCTTGGGTGAGCAAACGCAGACCCTTTAAAGTCCTACTGCGTGGTACCCATGCCGTGGGTCCCAAATCTCCAGGTTCAAGGGCATCTTCCGACATCGAAAACATGCGTGGGAAACCCAGAAGATGGTACACCGTGTGATCGGGAAAGGGTTCTCAAACGCACCTCATTTCTCCTCTCCTTGTGCTCGGGTTCGCCATTCCAGCCGCTCTACTAACCATCTCCCTACTTGGAGAATCAGCACCTTTAACCTCCTGTTTCGGACAGGTCGCAATTTGGCCTGAGGATGAACGGGAAGAGGGGGAACCAATGAGAGACTGGCTCTAGGTGTTGGGACAGGCACAGGTCACTCTATTTTCCCATCAGGAAGAAGAATGAGCCACAGGCTCAGCCTGCCCCCGGGAACCAGAATACGGCCTGAAGCAATCCTGCGCTTTGGCGGCCAGCTCCCAAAAAAGAGAGCTGACAAATGGAGCTCAGGGGCACTGCAACTCACAAACCTGCAGAGTTATAAATGATAACTCTCGTCCACAAATATATTGAGGGAAGGCAACGAGGAGGATTTGAAAGCAAGGCAGAATTGCAGGAAACAGGTGTCAGGAGGCAGACTCGACTCGCCTTGAAAGCACATGAAAAGCGGCAAAGCGTTGACAATGATGCCCTTGGCCAAAAAGGGCGTATGCGTTTTTTCCTGAATATATTCAGGAAAAAACGCATACGCCCTTTTTGGCCAACCAGGCAAGCCGGAAAGGCAAATCAGCGCTACGAAGAAGTCTCGCTTGCCATCGGTCCAAAGGGCCATGATGAAAAAAGTGTAAAAACCAGAAATGCAGGACAGGCCATGGAGACATGGGAGCCTTGCTACGCTGATGGGCGGTCTGTAAATTGCCAACAGCCACTCTGGAGAAGTGTACGGTGTGTCCTGAAACATGTAATAAGCACAGCTTAGAGAGCATAGGGCACTTCCACTCATGGGCGTATAAATCGGGAAACCTAAAAATCAACAAGACACAGGCACCCCAAAGTTTAGGGCTGCTCTGTTTCCAAGAACCTCCACTTCGGTACACCTTCAATATCCCAGGAGAGCGAAAAATGGATAAAGAAGTTGTGGTACTTAGGCACAATGGAATATCACTCAGCCATGAAATCAATGTCATAAGGCTAGTAGCAGCAGGATGAGTGGATTTAGGTACGATGACTCTCAGTGAAATAAGTCACAGAGAAAAAGACACTTATCCTAAGATATCACTTATAGAGGGAACGTCAAAATCGCTACACTTGAACGGAATTACAAAACAGAACAGAGTCACACATTTAGAAAACACACTATGGCTGCTTAACGGGAAAGGTGAGGTGGGGTGATGCATAAAACAAGGGTTTGAAATTAGCTCAGATACCGTTCCACAAGCCGAATATGTAATAGACAAGACCTACTCCCTGCTCAGTGAACTGGACTCAACAGCCCCTATTCACCGCCCAAGAATATATCTGACTAGTAAGAGTCTTAAAACCTAGGTATTGATCTCTCTCTGGAAGTGCATCAAGAGGGTGTAAAGCGGCATAAACACAGCAGTGAAAAGCAGCTAAACCCCATTATAAAAATAGATTACTTAAAAAAAACCCCAGAAAACAAAGACAGTGAAAGAGAGAGAAATTCTTCCAAAATCCGTTCAGGGGCTCTGATGCAACCTGGACTGACCATATCTAGACCCACAGCTGGACGAGACATGAGGCTGGACACTCTTGGGGCTGAGAGGATTGGTGAGCTAGGGTGAGCAAACGCAGACCCTTTAAAGTCCTACTGCGTGGTACCCATGCCGTGGGTCCCAAATCTCCAGGTTCAAGGGCATCTTCCGACATCCAAAACATGCGTGGGAAACCCAGAAGATGGTACACCGTGTGATCGGGAAAGGTTTCTCAAACGCACCTGATGTCTCCTCTCCTTGTGCTCGGGTTCGCCATTCCAGCCCCTCTACTAACCATCTCCCTACTTGGAGAATCAGCACCTTTAACCTCCTGTTTCGGACAGGTCGCAATTTGGCCTGAGGATGAACGGGAAGAGGGGGAACCAATGAGAGACTAGCTCTAGGTGTTGGGACAGGCACAGGTCACTCTATTTTCCCATCAGGAAGAAGAATGAGCCACAGGCTCAGCCTGCCCCCCGGAACCAGAATACGGCCTGAAGCAATCCTGCGCTTTGGCGGCCAGCTCCCAAAAAAGAGAGCTGACAAATGGAGCTCAGGGGCACTGCAACTCACAAACCTGCAGAGTTATAAATGATAACTCTCGTCCACAAATATATTGAGGGAAGGCAACGAGGAGGATTTGAAAGCAAGACAGAATTGCAGGAAACAGGTGTCAGGAGGCAGACTCGACTCGCCTTGAAAGCACATGAAAAGCGGCAAAGCGTTGACAATGATGCCCTTGGCCAAAAAGGGCGTATGCGTTTTTTCCTGAATATATTCAGGAAAAAACGCATACGCCCTTTTTGGCCAACCAGGCAAGCCGGAAAGGCAAATCAGCGCTACAAAGAAGTCTCGCTTGCCATCGGTCAAAAGGGCCATGCTGAAAAAAGTGTAAAAACCAGAAATGCAGGACAGGCCATGGAGACATGGGAGCCTTGCTACGCTGATGGGCGCGCTGTAAATTGCCAACAGCCACTCTGGAGAAGTGTACGGTGTGTCCTGAAACATGTAATAAGCACAGCTTAGAGAGCATAGGGCACATCCACTCATGGGCGTATAAATCGGGAAACCAAAAAATCAACAAGACACAGGCACCCCAAAGTTTAGGGCTGCTCTGTTTCCAAGAACCTCCACTTCGGTACACCTTCAATATCCCAGGAAAGCGAAAAATGGATAAAGAAGTTGTGGTACTTAGGCACAATGGAATATCACTCAGCCATGAAATCAATGTCATAAGGCTAGTAGCAGCAGGATGAGTGGATTTAGGTACGATGACTCTCAGTGAAATAAGTCACAGAGAAAAAGACACTTATCCTAAGATATCACTTATAGAGGGAATGTCAAAATCGCTACACTTGAACGGAATTACAAAACAGAACAGAGTCACACATTTAGAAAACACACTATGGCTGCTTAACGGGAAAGGTGAGGTGGGGTGATGCATAAAACAAGGGTTTGAAATTAGCTCAGATACCGTTCCACAAGCCGAATATGTAATAGACAAGACCTACTCCCTGCTCAGTGAACTGGACTCAACAGCCCCTATTCACCGCCCAAGAATATATCTGACTAGTAAGAGTCTTAAAACCTAGGTATTGATCTCTCTCTGGAAGTGCATCAAGAGGGTGTAAAGCGGCATAAACACAGCAGTGAAAAGCAGCTAAACCCCATTATAAAAATAGATTACTTAAAAAAAACCCCAGAAAACAAAGACAGTGAAAGAGAGAGAAATTCTTCCAAAATCCGTTCAGGGGCTCTGATGCAACCTGGACTGACCATATCTAGACCCACAGCTGGACGAGACATGAGGCTGGACACTCTTGGGGCTGAGAGGATTGGTGAGCTAGGGTGAGCAAACGCAGACCCTTTAAAGTCCTACTGCGTGGTACCCATGCCGTGGGTCCCAAATCTCCAGGTTCAAGGGCATCTTCCGACATCCAAAACATGCGTGGGAAACCCAGAAGATGGTACACCGTGTGATCGGGAAAGGGTTCTCAAACGCACCTGATGTCTCCTCTCCTTGGGCTCGGGTTCGCCATTCCAGCCTCTCTACTAACCATCTCCCTACTTGGAGAATCAGCACCTTTAACCTCCTGTTTCGGACAGGTCGCAATTTGGCCTGAGGATGAACGGGAAGAGGGGGAACCAATGAGAGACTAGCTCTAGGTGTTGGGACAGGCACAGGTCACTCTATTTTCCCATCAGGAAGAAGAATGAGCCACAGGCTCAGCCTGCCCCCGGGAACCAGAATACGGCCTGAAGCAATCCTGCGCTTTGGCGGCCAGCTCCCAAAAAAGCGAATTGACAAATGGAGCTCAGGGGCACTGCAACTCACAAACCTGCAGAGTTATAAATGATAACTCTCGTCCAGAAATATATTGAGGGAAGGCAACGAGGAGGATTTGAAAGCAAGGCAGAATTGCAGGAAACAGGTTTCAGGAGGCAGACTCGACTCGCCTTGAAAGCACATGAAAAGCGGCAAAGCGTTGACAATGATGCCCTTGGCCAAAAAGGGCGTATGCGTTTTTTCCTGAATATATTCAGGAAAAAACGCATACGCCCTTTTTGGCCAACCAGGCAAGCCGGAAAGGCAAATTAGCGCTACAAAGAAGTCTCGCTTGCCATCGGTCCAAAGGGCCATGCTGAAAAAAGTGTAAAAACCAGAAATGCAGGACAGGCCATGGAGACATGGGAGCCTTGCTACGCTGATGGGCGGGCTGTAAATTGCCAACAGCCACTCTGGAGAAGTGTACGGTGTGTCCTGAAACATGTAATAAGCACAGCTTAGAGAGCATAGGGCACTTCCACTCATGGGCGTATAAATCGGGAAACCTAAAAATCAACAAGACACAGGCACCCGAAAGTTTAGGGCTGCTCTGTTTCCAAGAACCTCCACTTCGGTACACCTTCAATATCCCAGGAGTGCGAAAAATGGATAAAGAAGTTGTGGTACTTAGGCACAATGGAATATCACTCAGCCATGAAATCAATGTCATAAGGCTAGTAGCAGCAGGATGAGTGGATTTAGGTACGATGACTCTCAGTGAAATAAGTCACAGAGAAAAGGACACTTATCCTAAGATATCACTTATAGAGGGAATGTCAAAATCGCCACACTTGAACGGAATTACAAAACAGAACAGAGTCACACATTTAGAAAACACACTATGGCTGCTTAACGGGAAAGGTGAGGCGGGGTGATGCATAAAACAAGGGTTTGAAATTAGCTCAGATACCGTTCCACAAGCCGAATATGTAATAGACAAGACCTACTCCCTGCTCAGTGAACTGGACTCAACAGCCCCTATTCACCGCCCAAGAATATATCTGACTAGTAAGAGTCTTAAAACCTAGGTATTGATCTCTCTCTGGAAGTGCATCAAGAGGGTGTAAAGCGGCATAAACACAGCAGTGAAAAGCAGCTAAACCCCATTATAAAAATAGATTACTTAAAATAAACCCCATAAAACAAAGACAGTGAAAGAGAGAGAAATTCTTCCAAAATCCGTTCAGGGGCTCTGATGCAACCTGGACTGACCATATCTAGACCCACAGCTGGATGAGACATGAGGCTGGACACTCTTGGGGCTGAGAGGATTGGTGAGCTTGGGTGAGCAAACGCAGACCCTTTAACGTCATACTGCGTGGTACCCATGCCGAGGGTCCCAAATCTCCAGGTTCAAGGGCATCTTCCGACATCGAAAACATGCGTGGGAAACCCAGAAGATGGTACACCGTGTGATCGGGAAAGGGTTCTCAAACGCACCTGATGTCTCCTCTCCTTGGGCTCGGGTTCGCCATTCCAGCCTCTCTACTAACCATCTCCCTACTTGGAGAATCAGCACCTTTAACCTCCTGTTTCGGACAGGTCGCAATTTGGCCTGAGGATGAACGGGAAGAGGGGGAACCAATGAGAGACTAGCTCTAGGTGTTGGGACAGGCACAGGTCACTCTATTTTCCCATCAGGAAGAAGAATGAGCCACAGGCTCAGCCTGCCCCCGGGAACCAGAATACGGCCTGAAGCAATCCTGCGCTTTGGCGGCCAGCTCCCAAAAAAGCGAATTGACAAATGGAGCTCAGGGGCACTGCAACTCACAAACCTGCAGAGTTATAAATGATAACTCTCGTCCAGAAATATATTGAGGGAAGGCAACGAGGAGGATTTGAAAGCAAGGCAGAATTGCAGGAAACAGGTTTCAGGAGGCAGACTCGACTCGCCTTGAAAGCACATGAAAAGCGGCAAAGCGTTGACAATGATGCCCTTGGCCAAAAAGGGCGTATGCGTTTTTTCCTGAATATATTCAGGAAAAAACGCATACGCCCTTTTTGGCCAACCAGGCAAGCCGGAAAGGCAAATTAGCGCTACAAAGAAGTCTCGCTTGCCATCGGTCCAAAGGGCCATGCTGAAAAAAGTGTAAAAACCAGAAATGCAGGACAGGCCATGGAGACATGGGAGCCTTGCTACGCTGATGGGCGGGCTGTAAATTGCCAACAGCCACTCTGGAGAAGTGTACCGTGTGTCCTGAAACATGTAATAAGCACAGCTTAGAGAGCATAGGGCACTTCCACTCATGGGCGTATAAATCGGGAAACCTAAAAATCAACAAGACACAGGCACCCGAAAGTTTAGGGCTGCTCTGTTTCCAAGAACCTCCACTTCGGTACACCTTCAATATCCCAGGAGTGCGAAAAATGGATAAAGAAGTTGTGGTACTTAGGCACAATGGAATATCACTCAGCCATGAAATCAATGTCATAAGGCTAGTAGCAGCAGGATGAGTGGATTTAGGTACGATGACTCTCAGTGAAATAAGTCACAGAGAAAAGGACACTTATCCTAAGATATCACTTATAGAGGGAATGTCAAAATCGCCACACTTGAACGGAATTACAAAACAGAACAGAGTCACACATTTAGAAAACACACTATGGCTGCTTAACGGGAAAGGTGAGGCGGGGTGATGCATAAAACAAGGGTTTGAAATTAGCTCAGATACCGTTCCACAAGCCGAATATGTAATAGACAAGACCTACTCCCTGCTCAGTGAACTGGACTCAACAGCCCCTATTCACCGCCCAAGAATATATCTGACTAGTAAGAGTCTTAAAACCTAGGTATTGATCTCTCTCTGGAAGTGCATCAAGAGGGTGTAAAGCGGCATAAACACAGCAGTGAAAAGCAGCTAAACCCCATTATAAAAATAGATTACTTAAAAAAAACCCCAGAAAACAAAGACAGTGAAAGAGAGAGAAATTCTTCCAAAATCCGTTCAGGGGCTCTGATGCAACCTGGACTGACCATATCTAGACCCACAGCTGGATGAGACATGAGGCTGGACACTCTTGGGGCTGAGAGGATTGGTGAGCTTGGGTGAGCAAACGCAGACCCTTTAACGTCATACTGCGTGGTACCCATGCCGAGGGTCCCAAATCTCCAGGTTCAAGGGCATCTTCCGACATCGAAAACATGCGTGGGAAACCCAGAAGATGGTACACCGTGTGATCGGGAAAGGGTTCTCAAACGCACCTGATGTCTCCTCTCCTTGGGCTCGGGTTCGCCATTCCAGCCTCTCTACTAACCATCTCCCTACTTGGAGAATCAGCACCTTTAACCTCCTGTTTCGGACAGGTCGCAATTTGGCCTGAGGATGAACGGGAAGAGGGGGAACCAATGAGAGACTAGCTCTAGGTGTTGGGACAGGCACAGGTCACTCTATTTTCCCATCAGGAAGAAGAATGAGCCACAGGCTCAGCCTGCCCCCGGGAACCAGAATACGGCCTGAAGCAATCCTGCGCTTTGGCGGCCAGCTCCCAAAAAAGCGAGTTGACAAATGGAGCTCAGGGGCACTGCAACTCACAAACCTGCAGAGTTATAAATGATAACTCTCGTCCAGAAATATATTGAGGGAAGGCAACGAGGAGGATTTGAAAGCAAGGCAGAATTGCAGGAAACAGGTTTCAGGAGGCAGACTCGACTCGCCTTGAAAGCACATGAAAAGCGGCAAAGCGTTGACAATGATGCCCTTGGCCAAAAAGGGCGTATGCGTTTTTTCCTGAATATATTCAGGAAAAAACGCATACGCCCTTTTTGGCCAACCAGGCAAGCCGGAAAGGCAAATCAGCGCTACAAAGAAGTCTCGCTTGCCATCGGTCCAAAGGGCCATGCTGAAAAAAGTGTAAAAACCAGAAATGCAGGACAGGCCATGGAGACATGGGAGCCTTGCTACGCTGACGGGCGGGCTGTAAATTGCCAACAGCCACTCTGGAGAAGTGTACGGTGTGTCCTGAAACATGTAATAAGCACAGCTTAGAGAGCATAGGGCACTTCCACTCATGGGCGTATAAATCGGGAAACCTAAAAATCAACAAGACACAGGCACCCCAAAGTTTAGGGCTGCTCTGTTTCCAAGAACCTCCACTTCGGTACACCTTCAATATCCCAGGAGTGCGAAAAATGGATAAAGAAGTTGTGGTACTTAGGCACAATGGAATATCACTCAGCCATGAAATCAATGTCATAAGGCTAGTAGCAGCAGGATGAGTGGATTTAGGTACGATGACTCTCAGTGAAATAAGTCACAGAGAAAAAGACACTTATCCTAAGATATCACTTATAGAGGGAACGTCAAAATCGCTACACTTGAACGGAATTACAAAACAGAACAGAGTCACACATTTAGAAAACACACTATGGCTGCTTAACGGGAAAGGTGAGGTGGGGTGATGCATAAAACAAGGGTTTGAAATTAGCTCAGATACCGTTCCACAAGCCGAATATGTAATAGACAAGACCTACTCCCTGCTCAGTGAACTGGACTCAACAGCCCCTATTCACCGCCCAAGAATATATCTGACTAGTAAGAGTCTTAAAACCTAGGTATTGATCTCTCTCTGGAAGTGCATCAAGAGGGTGTAAAGCGGCATAAACACAGCAGTGAAAAGCAGCTAAACCCCATTATAAAAATAGATTACTTAAAAAAAACCCCAGAAAACAAAGACAGTGAAAGAGAGAGAAATTCTTCCAAAATCCGTTCAGGGGCTCTGATGCAACCTGGACTGACCATATCTAGACCCACAGCTGGATGAGACATGAGGCTGGACACTCTTGGGGCTGAGAGGATTGGTGAGCTTGGGTGAGCAAACGCAGACCCTTTAACGTCATACTGCGTGGTACCCATGCCGAGGGTCCCAAATCTCCAGGTTCAAGGGCATCTTCCGACATCGAAAACATGCGTGGGAAACCCAGAAGATGGTACACCGTGTGATCGGGAAAGGTTTCTCAAACGCACCTGATGTCTCCTCTCCTTGTGCTCGGGTTCGCCATTCCAGCCTCTCTACTAACCATCTCCCTACTTGGAGAATCAGCACCTTTAACCTCCTGTTTCGGACAGGTCGCAATTTGGCCTGAGGATGAACGGGAAGAGGGGGAACCAATGAGAGACTAGCTCTAGGTGTTGGGACAGGCACAGGTCACTCTATTTTCCCATCAGGAAGAAGAATGAGCCACAGGCTCAGCCTGCCCCCGGGAACCAGAATACGGCCTGAAGCAATCCTGCGCTTTGGCGGCCAGCTCCCAAAAAAGCGAGTTGACAAATGGAGCTCAGGGGCACTGCAACTCACAAACCTGCAGAGTTATAAATGATAACTCTCGTCCAGAAATATATTGAGGGAAGGCAACGAGGAGGATTTGAAAGCAAGGCAGAATTGCAGGAAACAGGTTTCAGGAGGCAGACTCGACTCGCCTTGAAAGCACATGAAAAGCGGCAAAGCGTTGACAATGATGCCCTTGGCCAAAAAGGGCGTATGCGTTTTTTCCTGAATATATTCAGGAAAAAACGCATACGCCCTTTTTGGCCAACCAGGCAAGCCGGAAAGGCAAATCAGCGCTACAAAGAAGTCTCGCTTGCCATCGGTCCAAAGGGCCATGCTGAAAAAAGTGTAAAAACCAGAAATGCAGGACAGGCCATGGAGACATGGGAGCCTTGCTACGCTGACGGGCGGGCTGTAAATTGCCAACAGCCACTCTGGAGAAGTGTACGGTGTGTCCTGAAACATGTAATAAGCACAGCTTAGAGAGCATAGGGCACTTCCACTCATGGGCGTATAAATCGGGAAACCTAAAAATCAACAAGACACAGGCACCCCAAAGTTTAGGGCTGCTCTGTTTCCAAGAACCTCCACTTCGGTACACCTTCAATATCCCAGGAGTGCGAAAAATGGATAAAGAAGTTGTGGTACTTAGGCACAATGGAATATCACTCAGCCATGAAATCAATGTCATAAGGCTAGTAGCAGCAGGATGAGTGGATTTAGGTACGATGACTCTCAGTGAAATAAGTCACAGAGAAAAAGACACTTATCCTAAGATATCACTTATAGAGGGAACGTCAAAATCGCTACACTTGAACGGAATTACAAAACAGAACAGAGTCACACATTTAGAAAACACACTATGGCTGCTTAACGGGAAAGGTGAGGTGGGGTGATGCATAAAACAAGGGTTTGAAATTAGCTCAGGTACCGTTCCACAAGCCGAATATGTAATAGACAAGACCTACTCCCTGCTCAGTGAACTGGACTCAACAGCCCCTATTCACCGCCCAAGAATATATCTGACTAGTAAGAGTCTTAAAACCTAGGTATTGATCTCTCTCTGGAAGTGCATCAAGAGGGTGTAAAGCGGCATAAACACAGCAGTGAAAAGCAGCTAAACCCCATTATAAAAATAGATTACTTAAAAAAAACCCCAGAAAACAAAGACAGTGAAAGAGAGAGAAATTCTTCCAAAATCCGTTCAGGGGCTCTGATGCAACCTGGACTGACCATATCTAGACCCACAGCTGGATGAGACATGAGGCTGGACACTCTTGGGGCTGAGAGGATTGGTGAGCTTGGGTGAGCAAACGCAGACCCTTTAACGTCATACTGCGTGGTACCCATGCCGAGGGTCCCAAATCTCCAGGTTCAAGGGCATCTTCCGACATCGAAAACATGCGTGGGAAACCCAGAAGATGGTACACCGTGTGATCGGGAAAGGTTTCTCAAACGCACCTGATGTCTCCTCTCCTTGTGCTCGGGTTCGCCATTCCAGCCTCTCTACTAACCATCTCCCTACTTGGAGAATCAGCACCTTTAACCTCCTGTTTCGGACAGGTCGCAATTTGGCCTGAGGATGAACGGGAAGAGGGGGAACCAATGAGAGACTAGCTCTAGGTGTTGGGACAGGCACAGGTCACTCTATTTTCCCATCAGGAAGAAGAATGAGCCACAGGCTCAGCCTGCCCCCGGGAACCAGAATACGGCCTGAAGCAATCCTGCGCTTTGGCGGCCAGCTCCCAAAAAAGCGAGTTGACAAATGGAGCTCAGGGGCACTGCAACTCACAAACCTGCAGAGTTATAAATGATAACTCTCGTCCAGAAATATATTGAGGGAAGGCAACGAGGAGGATTTGAAAGCAAGGCAGAATTGCAGGAAACAGGTTTCAGGAGGCAGACTCGACTCGCCTTGAAAGCACATGAAAAGCGGCAAAGCGTTGACAATGATGCCCTTGGCCAAAAAGGGCGTATGCGTTTTTTCCTGAATATATTCAGGAAAAAACGCATACGCCCTTTTTGGCCAACCAGGCAAGCCGGAAAGGCAAATCAGCGCTACAAAGAAGTCTCGCTTGCCATCGGTCCAAAGGGCCATGCTGAAAAAAGTGTAAAAACCAGAAATGCAGGACAGGCCATGGAGACATGGGAGCCTTGCTACGCTGACGGGCGGGCTGTAAATTGCCAACAGCCACTCTGGAGAAGTGTACGGTGTGTCCTGAAACATGTAATAAGCACAGCTTAGAGAGCATAGGGCACTTCCACTCATGGGCGTATAAATCGGGAAACCTAAAAATCAACAAGACACAGGCACCCCAAAGTTTAGGGCTGCTCTGTTTCCAAGAACCTCCACTTCGGTACACCTTCAATATCCCAGGAGTGCGAAAAATGGATAAAGAAGTTGTGGTACTTAGGCACAATGGAATATCACTCAGCCATGAAATCAATGTCATAAGGCTAGTAGCAGCAGGATGAGTGGATTTAGGTACGATGACTCTCAGTGAAATAAGTCACAGAGAAAAAGACACTTGTCCTAAGATATCACTTATAGAGGGAACGTCAAAATCGCTACACTTGAACGGAATTACAAAACAGAACAGAGTCACACATTTAGAAAACACACTATGGCTGCTTAACGGGAAAGGTGAGGTGGGGTGATGCATAAAACAAGGGTTTGAAATTAGCTCAGGTACCGTTCCACAAGCCGAATATGTAATAGACAAGACCTACTCCCTGCTCAGTGAACTGGACTCAACAGCCCCTATTCACCGCCCAAGAATATATCTGACTAGTAAGAGTCTTAAAACCTAGGTATTGATCTCTCTCTGGAAGTGCATCAAGAGGGTGTAAAGCGGCATAAACACAGCAGTGAAAAGCAGCTAAACCCCATTATAAAAATAGATTACTTAAAAAAAACCCCAGAAAACAAAGACAGTGAAAGAGAGAGAAATTCTTCCAAAATCCGTTCAGGGGCTCTGATGCAACCTGGACTGACCATATCTAGACCCACAGCTGGATGAGACATGAGGCTGGACACTCTTGGGGCTGAGAGGATTGGTGAGCTTGGGTGAGCAAACGCAGACCCTTTAACGTCATACTGCGTGGTACCCATGCCGAGGGTCCCAAATCTCCAGGTTCAAGGGCATCTTCCGACATCGAAAACATGCGTGGGAAACCCAGAAGATGGTACACCGTGTGATCGGGAAAGGTTTCTCAAACGCACCTGATGTCTCCTCTCCTTGTGCTCGGGTTCGCCATTCCAGCCTCTCTACTAACCATCTCCCTACTTGGAGAATCAGCACCTTTAACCTCCTGTTTCGGACAGGTCGCAATTTGGCCTGAGAATGAACGGGAAGAGGGGGAACCAATGAGAGACTAGCTCTAGGTGTTGGGACAGGCACAGGTCACTCTATTTTCCCATCAGGAAGAAGAATGAGCCACAGGCTCAGCCTGCCCCCGGGAACCAGAATACGGCCTGAAGCAATCCTGCGCTTTGGCGGCCAGCTCCCAAAAAAGCGAGTTGACAAATGGAGCTCAGGGGCACTGCAACTCACAAACCTGCAGAGTTATAAATGATAACTCTCGTCCAGAAATATATTGAGGGAAGGCAACGAGGAGGATTTGAAAGCAAGGCAGAATTGCAGGAAACAGGTTTCAGGAGGCAGACTCGACTCGCCTTGAAAGCACATGAAAAGCGGCAAAGCGTTGACAATGATGCCCTTGGCCAAAAAGGGCGTATGCGTTTTTTCCTGAATATATTCAGGAAAAAACGCATACGCCCTTTTTGGCCAACCAGGCAAGCCGGAAAGGCAAATCAGCGCTACAAAGAAGTCTCGCTTGCCATCGGTCCAAAGGGCCATGCTGAAAAAAGTGTAAAAACCAGAAATGCAGGACAGGCCATGGAGACATGGGAGCCTTGCTACGCTGACGGGCGGGCTGTAAATTGCCAACAGCCACTCTGGAGAAGTGTACGGTGTGTCCTGAAACATGTAATAAGCACAGCTTAGAGAGCATAGGGCACTTCCACTCATGGGCGTATAAATCGGGAAACCTAAAAATCAACAAGACACAGGCACCCCAAAGTTTAGGGCTGCTCTGTTTCCAAGAACCTCCACTTCGGTACACCTTCAATATCCCAGGAGTGCGAAAAATGGATAAAGAAGTTGTGGTACTTAGGCACAATGGAATATCACTCAGCCATGAAATCAATGTCATAAGGCTAGTAGCAGCAGGATGAGTGGATTTAGGTACGATGACTCTCAGTGAAATAAGTCACAGAGAAAAAGACACTTATCCTAAGATATCACTTATAGAGGGAACGTCAAAATCGCTACACTTGAACGGAATTACAAAACAGAACAGAGTCACACATTTAGAAAACACACTATGGCTGCTTAACGGGAAAGGTGAGGTGGGGTGATGCATAAAACAAGGGTTTGAAATTAGCTCAGATACCGTTCCACAAGCCGAATATGTAATAGACAAGACCTACTCCCTGCTCAGTGAACTGGACTCAACAGCCCCTATTCACCGCCCAAGAATATATCTGACTAGTAAGAGTCTTAAAACCTAGGTATTGATCTCTCTCTGGAAGTGCATCAAGAGGGTGTAAAGCGGCATAAACACAGCAGTGAAAAGCAGCTAAACCCCATTATAAAAATAGATTACTTAAAAAAAACCCCAGAAAACAAAGACAGTGAAAGAGAGAGAAATTCTTCCAAAATCCGTTCAGGGGCTCTGATGCAACCTGGACTGACCATATCTAGACCCACAGCTGGATGAGACATGAGGCTGGACACTCTTGGGGCTGAGAGGATTGGTGAGCTTGGGTGAGCAAACGCAGACCCTTTAACGTCATACTGCGTGGTACCCATGCCGAGGGTCCCAAATCTCCAGGTTCAAGGGCATCTTCCGACATCGAAAACATGCGTGGGAAACCCAGAAGATGGTACACCGTGTGATCGGGAAAGGTTTCTCAAACGCACCTGATGTCTCCTCTCCTTGTGCTCGGGTTCGCCATTCCAGCCTCTCTACTAACCATCTCCCTACTTGGAGAATCAGCACCTTTAACCTCCTGTTTCGGACAGGTCGCAATTTGGCCTGAGAATGAACGGGAAGAGGGGGAACCAATGAGAGACTAGCTCTAGGTGTTGGGACAGGCACAGGTCACTCTATTTTCCCATCAGGAAGAAGAATGAGCCACAGGCTCAGCCTGCCCCCGGGAACCAGAATACGGCCTGAAGCAATCCTGCGCTTTGGCGGCCAGCTCCCAAAAAAGCGAGTTGACAAATGGAGCTCAGGGGCACTGCAACTCACAAACCTGCAGAGTTATAAATGATAACTCTCGTCCAGAAATATATTGAGGGAAGGCAACGAGGAGGATTTGAAAGCAAGGCAGAATTGCAGGAAACAGGTTTCAGGAGGCAGACTCGACTCGCCTTGAAAGCACATGAAAAGCGGCAAAGCGTTGACAATGATGCCCTTGGCCAAAAAGGGCGTATGCGTTTTTTCCTGACTATATTCAGGAAAAAACGCATACGCCCTTTTTGGCCAACCAGGCAAGCCGGAAAGGCAAATCAGCGCTACAAAGAAGTCTCGCTTGCCATCGGTCCAAAGGGCCATGCTGAAAAAAGTGTAAAAACCAGAAATGCAGGACAGGCCATGGAGACATGGGAGCCTTGCTACGCTGACGGGCGGGCTGTAAATTGCCAACAGCCACTCTGGAGAAGTGTACGGTGTGTCCTGAAACATGTAATAAGCACAGCTTAGAGAGCATAGGGCACTTCCACTCATGGGCGTATAAATCGGGAAACCTAAAAATCAACAAGACACAGGCACCCCAAAGTTTAGGGCTGCTCTGTTTCCAAGAACCTCCACTTCGGTACACCTTCAATATCCCAGGAGTGCGAAAAATGGATAAAGAAGTTGTGGTACTTAGGCACAATGGAATATCACTCAGCCATGAAATCAATGTCATAAGGCTAGTAGCAGCAGGATGAGTGGATTTAGGTACGATGACTCTCAGTGAAATAAGTCACAGAGAAAAAGACACTTGTCCTAAGATATCACTTATAGAGGGAACGTCAAAATCGCTACACTTGAACGGAATTACAAAACAGAACAGAGTCACACATTTAGAAAACACACTATGGCTGCTTAACGGGAAAGGTGAGGTGGGGTGATGCATAAAACAAGGGTTTGAAATTAGCTCAGGTACCGTTCCACAAGCCGAATATGTAATAGACAAGACCTACTCCCTGCTCAGTGAACTGGACTCAACAGCCCCTATTCACCGCCCAAGAATATATCTGACTAGTAAGAGTCTTAAAACCTAGGTATTGATCTCTCTCTGGAAGTGCATCAAGAGGGTGTAAAGCGGCATAAACACAGCAGTGAAAAGCAGCTAAACCCCATTATAAAAATAGATTACTTAAAAAAAACCCCAGAAAACAAAGACAGTGAAAGAGAGAGAAATTCTTCCAAAATCCGTTCAGGGGCTCTGATGCAACCTGGACTGACCATATCTAGACCCACAGCTGGATGAGACATGAGGCTGGACACTCTTGGGGCTGAGAGGATTGGTGAGCTTGGGTGAGCAAACGCAGACCCTTTAACGTCATACTGCGTGGTACCCATGCCGAGGGTCCCAAATCTCCAGGTTCAAGGGCATCTTCCGACATCGAAAACATGCGTGGGAAACCCAGAAGATGGTACACCGTGTGATCGGGAAAGGTTTCTCAAACGCACCTGATGTCTCCTCTCCTTGTGCTCGGGTTCGCCATTCCAGCCTCTCTACTAACCATCTCCCTACTTGGAGAATCAGCACCTTTAACCTCCTGTTTCGGACAGGTCGCAATTTGGCCTGAGAATGAACGGGAAGAGGGGGAACCAATGAGAGACTAGCTCTAGGTGTTGGGACAGGCACAGGTCACTCTATTTTCCCATCAGGAAGAAGAATGAGCCACAGGCTCAGCCTGCCCCCGGGAACCAGAATACGGCCTGAAGCAATCCTGCGCTTTGGCGGCCAGCTCCCAAAAAAGCGAGTTGACAAATGGAGCTCAGGGGCACTGCAACTCACAAACCTGCAGAGTTATAAATGATAACTCTCGTCCAGAAATATATTGAGGGAAGGCAACGAGGAGGATTTGAAAGCAAGGCAGAATTGCAGGAAACAGGTTTCAGGAGGCAGACTCGACTCGCCTTGAAAGCACATGAAAAGCGGCAAAGCGTTGACAATGATGCCCTTGGCCAAAAAGGGCGTATGCGTTTTTTCCTGAATATATTCAGGAAAAAACGCATACGCCCTTTTTGGCCAACCAGGCAAGCCGGAAAGGCAAATCAGCGCTACAAAGAAGTCTCGCTTGCCATCGGTCCAAAGGGCCATGCTGAAAAAAGTGTAAAAACCAGAAATGCAGGACAGGCCATGGAGACATGGGAGCCTTGCTACGCTGACGGGCGGGCTGTAAATTGCCAACAGCCACTCTGGAGAAGTGTACGGTGTGTCCTGAAACATGTAATAAGCACAGCTTAGAGAGCATAGGGCACTTCCACTCATGGGCGTATAAATCGGGAAACCTAAAAATCAACAAGACACAGGCACCCCAAAGTTTAGGGCTGCTCTGTTTCCAAGAACCTCCACTTCGGTACACCTTCAATATCCCAGGAGTGCGAAAAATGGATAAAGAAGTTGTGGTACTTAGGCACAATGGAATATCACTCAGCCATGAAATCAATGTCATAAGGCTAGTAGCAGCAGGATGAGTGGATTTAGGTACGATGACTCTCAGTGAAATAAGTCACAGAGAAAAAGACACTTATCCTAAGATATCACTTATAGAGGGAACGTCAAAATCGCTACACTTGAACGGAATTACAAAACAGAACAGAGTCACACATTTAGAAAACACACTATGGCTGCTTAACGGGAAAGGTGAGGTGGGGTGATGCATAAAACAAGGGTTTGAAATTAGCTCAGATACCGTTCCACAAGCCGAATATGTAATAGACAAGACCTACTCCCTGCTCAGTGAACTGGACTCAACAGCCCCTATTCACCGCCCAAGAATATATCTGACTAGTAAGAGTCTTAAAACCTAGGTATTGATCTCTCTCTGGAAGTGCATCAAGAGGGTGTAAAGCGGCATAAACACAGCAGTGAAAAGCAGCTAAACCCCATTATAAAAATAGATTACTTAAAAAAAACCCCAGAAAACAAAGACAGTGAAAGAGAGAGAAATTCTTCCAAAATCCGTTCAGGGGCTCTGATGCAACCTGGACTGACCATATCTAGACCCACAGCTGGATGAGACATGAGGCTGGACACTCTTGGGGCTGAGAGGATTGGTGAGCTTGGGTGAGCAAACGCAGACCCTTTAACGTCATACTGCGTGGTACCCATGCCGAGGGTCCCAAATCTCCAGGTTCAAGGGCATCTTCCGACATCGAAAACATGCGTGGGAAACCCAGAAGATGGTACACCGTGTGATCGGGAAAGGTTTCTCAAACGCACCTGATGTCTCCTCTCCTTGTGCTCGGGTTCGCCATTCCAGCCTCTCTACTAACCATCTCCCTACTTGGAGAATCAGCACCTTTAACCTCCTGTTTCGGACAGGTCGCAATTTGGCCTGAGAATGAACGGGAAGAGGGGGAACCAATGAGAGACTAGCTCTAGGTGTTGGGACAGGCACAGGTCACTCTATTTTCCCATCAGGAAGAAGAATGAGCCACAGGCTCAGCCTGCCCCCGGGAACCAGAATACGGCCTGAAGCAATCCTGCGCTTTGGCGGCCAGCTCCCAAAAAAGCGAGTTGACAAATGGAGCTCAGGGGCACTGCAACTCACAAACCTGCAGAGTTATAAATGATAACTCTCGTCCAGAAATATATTGAGGGAAGGCAACGAGGAGGATTTGAAAGCAAGGCAGAATTGCAGGAAACAGGTTTCAGGAGGCAGACTCGACTCGCCTTGAAAGCACATGAAAAGCGGCAAAGCGTTGACAATGATGCCCTTGGCCAAAAAGGGCGTATGCGTTTTTTCCTGACTATATTCAGGAAAAAACGCATACGCCCTTTTTGGCCAACCAGGCAAGCCGGAAAGGCAAATCAGCGCTACAAAGAAGTCTCGCTTGCCATCGGTCCAAAGGGCCATGCTGAAAAAAGTGTAAAAACCAGAAATGCAGGACAGGCCATGGAGACATGGGAGCCTTGCTACGCTGACGGGCGGGCTGTAAATTGCCAACAGCCACTCTGGAGAAGTGTACGGTGTGTCCTGAAACATGTAATAAGCACAGCTTAGAGAGCATAGGGCACTTCCACTCATGGGCGTATAAATCGGGAAACCTAAAAATCAACAAGACACAGGCACCCCAAAGTTTAGGGCTGCTCTGTTTCCAAGAACCTCCACTTCGGTACACCTTCAATATCCCAGGAGTGCGAAAAATGGATAAAGAAGTTGTGGTACTTAGGCACAATGGAATATCACTCAGCCATGAAATCAATGTCATAAGGCTAGTAGCAGCAGGATGAGTGGATTTAGGTACGATGACTCTCAGTGAAATAAGTCACAGAGAAAAAGACACTTGTCCTAAGATATCACTTATAGAGGGAACGTCAAAATCGCTACACTTGAACGGAATTACAAAACAGAACAGAGTCACACATTTAGAAAACACACTATGGCTGCTTAACGGGAAAGGTGAGGTGGGGTGATGCATAAAACAAGGGTTTGAAATTAGCTCAGGTACCGTTCCACAAGCCGAATATGTAATAGACAAGACCTACTCCCTGCTCAGTGAACTGGACTCAACAGCCCCTATTCACCGCCCAAGAATATATCTGACTAGTAAGAGTCTTAAAACCTAGGTATTGATCTCTCTCTGGAAGTGCATCAAGAGGGTGTAAAGCGGCATAAACACAGCAGTGAAAAGCAGCTAAACCCCATTATAAAAATAGATTACTTAAAAAAAAACCCAGAAAACAAAGACAGTGAAAGAGAGAGAAATTCTTCCAAAATCCGTTCAGGGGCTCTGATGCAACCTGGACTGACCATATCTAGACCCACAGCTGGATGAGACATGAGGCTGGACACTCTGGGGCTGAGAGGATTGGTGAGCTTGGGTGAGCAAACGCAGACCCTTTAACGTCATACTGCGTGGTACCCATGCCGAGGGTCCCAAATCTCCAGGTTCAAGGGCATCTTCCGACATCGAAAACATGCGTGGGAAACCCAGAAGATGGTACACCGTGTGATCGGGAAAGGTTTCTCAAACGCACCTGATGTCTCCTCTCCTTGTGCTCGGGTTCGCCATTCCAGCTGCTCTACTAACCATCTCCCTACTTGGAGAATCAGCACCTTTAACCTCCTGTTTCGGACAGGTCGCAATTTGGCCTGAGGATGAACGGGAAGAGGGGGAACCAATGAGAGACTAGCTCTAGGTGTTGGGACAGGCACAGGTCACTCTATTTTCCCATCAGGAAGAAGAATGAGCCACAGGCTCAGCCTGCCCCCGGGAACCAGAATACGGCCTGAAGCAATCCTGCGCTTTGGCGGCCAGCTCCCAAAAAAGCGAGTTGACAAATGGAGCTCAGGAGCACTGCAGCTCACAAACCTGCAGAGTTATAAATGATAACTCTCGTCCACAAATATATTGAGGGAAGGCAACGAGGAGGATTTGAAAGCAAGGCAGAATTGCAGGAAACAGGTTTCAGGAGGCAGACTCGACTCGCCTTGAAAGCACATGAAAAGCGGCAAAGCGTTGACAATGATGCCCTTGGCCAAAAAGGGCGTATGCGTTTTTTCCTGAATATATTCAGGAAAAAACGCATACGCCCTTTTTGGCCAACCAGGCAAGCCGGAAAGGCAAATCAGCGCTACAAAGAAGTCTCGCTTGCCATCGGTCCAAAGGGCCATGCTGAAAAAAGTGTAAAAACCAGAAATGCAGGACAGGCCATGGAGACATGGGAGCCTTGCTACGCTGATGGGCGGGCTGTAAATTGCCAACAGCCACTCTGGAGAAGTGTACGGTGTGTCCTGAAACATGTAATAAGCACAGCTTAGAGAGCATAGGGCACTTCCACTCATGGGCGTATAAATCGGGAAACCTAAAAATCAACAAGACACAGGCACCCCAAAGTTTAGGGCTGCTCTGTTTCCAAGAACCTCCACTTCGGTACACCTTCAATATCCCAGGAGTGCGAAAAATGGATAAAGAAGTTGTGATACTTAGGCACAATGGAATATCACTCAGCCATGAAATCAATGTCATAAGGCTAGTAGCAGCAGGATGAGTGGATTTAGGTACGATGACTCTCAGTGAAATAAGTCACAGAGAAAAAGACACTTGTCCTAAGATATCACTTATAGAGGGAACGTCAAAATCGCTACACTTGAACGGAATTACAAAACAGAACAGAGTCACACATTTAGAAAACACACTATGGCTGCTTAACGGGAAAGGTGAGGTGGGGTGATGCATAAAACAAGGGTTTGAAATTAGCTCAGGTACCGTTCCACAAGCCGAATATGTAATAGACAAGACCTACTCCCTGCTCAGTGAACTGGACTCAACAGCCCCTATTCACCGCCCAAGAATATATCTGACTAGTAAGAGTCTTAAAACCTAGGTATTGATCTCTCTCTGGAAGTGCATCAAGAGGGTGTAAAGCGGCATAAACACAGCAGTGAAAAGCAGCTAAACCCCATTATAAAAATAGATTACTTAAAAAAAAACCCAGAAAACAAAGACAGTGAAAGAGAGAGAAATTCTTCCAAAATCCGTTCAGGGGCTCTGATGCAACCTGGACTGACCATATCTAGACCCACAGCTGGATGAGACATGAGGCTGGACACTCTTGGGGCTGAGAGGATTGGTGAGCTTGGGTGAGCAAACGCAGACCCTTTAACGTCATACTGCGTGGTACCCATGCCGAGGGTCCCAAATCTCCAGGTTCAAGGGCATCTTCCGACATCGAAAACATGCGTGGGAAACCCAGAAGATGGTACACCGTGTGATCGGGAAAGGTTTCTCAAACGCACCTGATGTCTCCTCTCCTTGTGCTCGGGTTCGCCATTCCAGCCCCTCTACTAACCATCTCCCTACTTGGAGAATCAGCACCTTTAACCTCCTGTTTCGGACAGGTCGCAATTTGGCCTGAGGATGAACGGGAAGAGGGGGAACCAATGAGAGACTAGCTCTAGGTGTTGGGACAGGCACAGGTCACTCTATTTTCCCATCAGGAAGAAGAATGAGCCACAGGCTCAGCCTGCCCCCGGGAACCAGAATACGGCCTGAAGCAATCCTGCGCTTTGGCGGCCAGCTCCCAAAAAAGCGAGTTGACAAATGGAGCTCAGGGGCACTGCAACTCACAAACCTGCAGAGTTATAAATGATAACTCTCGTCCACAAATATATTGAGGGAAGGCAACGAGGAGGATTTGAAAGCAAGGCAGAATTGCAGGAAACAGGTTTCAGGAGGCAGACTCGACTCGCCTTGAAAGCACATGAAAAGCGGCTAAGCGTTGACAATGATGCCCTTGGCCAAAAAGGGCGTATGCGTATTTTCCTGAATATATTCAGGAAAACACGCATACGCCCTTTTTGGCCAACCAGGCAAGCCGGAAAGGCAAATCAGCGCTACAAAGAAGTCTCGCTTGCCATCGGTCCAAAGGGCCATGCTGAAAAAAGTGTAAAAACCAGAAATGCAGGACAGGCCATGGAGACATGGGAGCCTTGCTATGCTGATGGGCGGGCTGTAAATTGCCAACAGCCACTCTGGAGAAGTGTACGGTGTGTCCTGAAACATGTAATAAGCACAGCTTAGAGAGCATAGGGCACTTCCACTCATGGGCGTATAAATCGGGAAACCTAAAAATCAACAAGACACAGGCACCCCAAAGTTTAGGGCTGCTCTGTTTCCAAGAACCTCCACTTCGCTACACCTTCAATATCCCAGGAGTGCGAAAAATGGATAAACAAGTTGTGGTACTTAGGCACAATGGAATATCACTCAGCCATGAAATCAATGTCATAAGGCTAGTAGCAGCAGGATGAGTGGATTTAGGTACGATGACTCTCAGTGAAATAAGTCACAGAGAAAAAGACACTTGTCCTAAGATATCACTTATAGAGGGAACGTCAAAATCGCTACACTTGAACGGAATTACAAAACAGAACAGAGTCACACATTTAGAAAACACACTATGGCTGCTTAACGGGAAAGGTGAGGTGGGGTGATGCATAAAACAAGGGTTTGAAATTAGCTCAGGTACCGTTCCACAAGCCGAATATGTAATAGACAAGACCTACTCCCTGCTCAGTGAACTGGACTCAACAGCCCCTATTCACCGCCCAAGAATATATCTGACTAGTAAGAGTCTTAAAACCTAGGTATTGATCTCTCTCTGGAAGTGCATCAAGAGGGTGTAAAGCGGCATAAACACAGCAGTGAAAAGCAGCTAAACCCCATTATAAAAATAGATTACTTAAAAAAAAACCCAGAAAACAAAGACAGTGAAAGAGAGAGAAATTCTTCCAAAATCCGTTCAGGGGCTCTGATGCAACCTGGACTGACCATATCTAGACCCACAGCTGGATGAGACATGAGGCTGGACACTCTTGGGGCTGAGAGGATTGGTGAGCTTGGGTGAGCAAACGCAGACCCTTTAACGTCATACTGCGTGGTACCCATGCCGAGGGTCCCAAATCTCCAGGTTCAAGGGCATCTTCCGACATCGAAAACATGCGTGGGAAACCCAGAAGATGGTACACCGTGTGATCGGGAAAGGTTTCTCAAACGCACCTGATGTCTCCTCTCCTTGTGCTCGGGTTCGCCATTCCAGCTGCTCTACTAACCATCTCCCTACTTGGAGAATCAGCACCTTTAACCTCCTGTTTCGGACAGGTCGCAATTTGGCCTGAGGATGAACGGGAAGAGGGGGAACCAATGAGAGACTAGCTCTAGGTGTTGGGACAGGCACAGGTCACTCTATTTTCCCATCAGGAAGAAGAATGAGCCACAGGCTCAGCCTGCCCCCGGGAACCAGAATACGGCCTGAAGCAATCCTGCGCTTTGGCGGCCAGCTCCCAAAAAAGCGAGTTGACAAATGGAGCTCAGGAGCACTGCAGCTCACAAACCTGCAGAGTTATAAATGATAACTCTCGTCCACAAATATATTGAGGGAAGGCAACGAGGAGGATTTGAAAGCAAGGCAGAATTGCAGGAAACAGGTTTCAGGAGGCAGACTCGACTCGCCTTGAAAGCACATGAAAAGCGGCAAAGCGTTGACAATGATGCCCTTGGCCAAAAAGGGCGTATGCGTTTTTTCCTGAATATATTCAGGAAAAAACGCATACGCCCTTTTTGGCCAACCAGGCAAGCCGGAAAGGCAAATCAGCGCTACAAAGAAGTCTCGCTTGCCATCGGTCCAAAGGGCCATGCTGAAAAAAGTGTAAAAACCAGAAATGCAGGACAGGCCATGGAGACATGGGAGCCTTGCTACGCTGATGGGCGGGCTGTAAATTGCCAACAGCCACTCTGGAGAAGTGTACGGTGTGTCCTGAAACATGTAATAAGCACAGCTTAGAGAGCATAGGGCACTTCCACTCATGGGCGTATAAATCGGGAAACCTAAAAATCAACAAGACACAGGCACCCCAAAGTTTAGGGCTGCTCTGTTTCCAAGAACCTCCACTTCGGTACACCTTCAATATCCCAGGAGTGCGAAAAATGGATAAAGAAGTTGTGATACTTAGGCACAATGGAATATCACTCAGCCATGAAATCAATGTCATAAGGCTAGTAGCAGCAGGATGAGTGGATTTAGGTACGATGACTCTCAGTGAAATAAGTCACAGAGAAAAAGACACTTGTCCTAAGATATCACTTATAGAGGGAACGTCAAAATCGCTACACTTGAACGGAATTACAAAACAGAACAGAGTCACACATTTAGAAAACACACTATGGCTGCTTAACGGGAAAGGTGAGGTGGGGTGATGCATAAAACAAGGGTTTGAAATTAGCTCAGGTACCGTTCCACAAGCCGAATATGTAATAGACAAGACCTACTCCCTGCTCAGTGAACTGGACTCAACAGCCCCTATTCACCGCCCAAGAATATATCTGACTAGTAAGAGTCTTAAAACCTAGGTATTGATCTCTCTCTGGAAGTGCATCAAGAGGGTGTAAAGCGGCATAAACACAGCAGTGAAAAGCAGCTAAACCCCATTATAAAAATAGATTACTTAAAAAAAAACCCAGAAAACAAAGACAGTGAAAGAGAGAGAAATTCTTCCAAAATCCGTTCAGGGGCTCTGATGCAACCTGGACTGACCATATCTAGACCCACAGCTGGATGAGACATGAGGCTGGACACTCTTGGGGCTGAGAGGATTGGTGAGCTTGGGTGAGCAAACGCAGACCCTTTAACGTCATACTGCGTGGTACCCATGCCGAGGGTCCCAAATCTCCAGGTTCAAGGGCATCTTCCGACATCGAAAACATGCGTGGGAAACCCAGAAGATGGTACACCGTGTGATCGGGAAAGGTTTCTCAAACGCACCTGATGTCTCCTCTCCTTGTGCTCGGGTTCGCCATTCCAGCCCCTCTACTAACCATCTCCCTACTTGGAGAATCAGCACCTTTAACCTCCTGTTTCGGACAGGTCGCAATTTGGCCTGAGGATGAACGGGAAGAGGGGGAACCAATGAGAGACTAGCTCTAGGTGTTGGGACAGGCACAGGTCACTCTATTTTCCCATCAGGAAGAAGAATGAGCCACAGGCTCAGCCTGCCCCCGGGAACCAGAATACGGCCTGAAGCAATCCTGCGCTTTGGCGGCCAGCTCCCAAAAAAGCGAGTTGACAAATGGAGCTCAGGGGCACTGCAACTCACAAACCTGCAGAGTTATAAATGATAACTCTCGTCCACAAATATATTGAGGGAAGGCAACGAGGAGGATTTGAAAGCAAGGCAGAATTGCAGGAAACAGGTTTCAGGAGGCAGACTCGACTCGCCTTGAAAGCACATGAAAAGCGGCTAAGCGTTGACAATGATGCCCTTGGCCAAAAAGGGCGTATGCGTATTTTCCTGAATATATTCAGGAAAACACGCATACGCCCTTTTTGGCCAACCAGGCAAGCCGGAAAGGCAAATCAGCGCTACAAAGAAGTCTCGCTTGCCATCGGTCCAAAGGGCCATGCTGAAAAAAGTGTAAAAACCAGAAATGCAGGACAGGCCATGGAGACATGGGAGCCTTGCTATGCTGATGGGCGGGCTGTAAATTGCCAACAGCCACTCTGGAGAAGTGTACGGTGTGTCCTGAAACATGTAATAAGCACAGCTTAGAGAGCATAGGGCACTTCCACTCATGGGCGTATAAATCGGGAAACCTAAAAATCAACAAGACACAGGCACCCCAAAGTTTAGGGCTGCTCTGTTTCCAAGAACCTCCACTTCGCTACACCTTCAATATCCCAGGAGTGCGAAAAATGGATAAAGAAGTTGTGGTACTTAGGCACAATGGAATATCACTCAGCCATGAAATCAATGTCATAAGGCTAGTAGCAGCAGGATGAGTGGATTTAGGTACGATGACTCTCAGTGAAATAAGTCACAGAGAAAAAGACACTTGTCCTAAGATATCACTTATAGAGGGAACGTCAAAATCGCTACACTTGAACGGAATTACAAAACAGAACAGAGTCACACATTTAGAAAACACACTATGGCTGCTTAACGGGAAAGGTGAGGTGGGGTGATGCATAAAACAAGGGTTTGAAATTAGCTCAGGTACCGTTCCACAAGCCGAATATGTAATAGACAAGACCTACTCCCTGCTCAGTGAACTGGACTCAACAGCCCCTATTCACCGCCCAAGAATATATCTGACTAGTAAGAGTCTTAAAACCTAGGTATTGATCTCTCTCTGGAAGTGCATCAAGAGGGTGTAAAGCGGCATAAACACAGCAGTGAAAAGCAGCTAAACCCCATTATAAAAATAGATTACTTAAAAAAAACCCCAGAAAACAAAGACAGTGAAAGAGAGAGAAATTCTTCCAAAATCCGTTCAGGGGCTCTGATGCAACCTGGACTGACCATATCTAGACCCACAGCTGGATGAGACATGAGGCTGGACACTCTTGGGGCTGAGAGGATTGGTGAGCTTGGGTGAGCAAACGCAGACCCTTTAACGTCATACTGCGTGGTACCCATGCCGAGGGTCCCAAATCTCCAGGTTCAAGGGCATCTTCCGACATCGAAAACATGCGTGGGAAACCCAGAAGATGGTACACCGTGTGATCGGGAAAGGTTTCTCAAACGCACCTGATGTCTCCTCTCCTTGTGCTCGGGTTCGCCATTCCAGCCCCTCTACTAACCATCTCCCTACTTGGAGAATCAGCACCTTTAACCTCCTGTTTCGGACAGGTCGCAATTTGGCCTGAGGATGAACGGGAAGAGGGGGAACCAATGAGAGACTAGCTCTAGGTGTTCGGACAGGCACAGGTCACTCTATTTTCCCATCAGGAAGAAGAATGAGCCACAGGCTCAGCCTGCCCCCCGGAACCAGAATACGGCCTGAAGCAATCCTGCGCTTTGGCGGCCAGCTCCCAAAAAAGCGAGTTGACAAATGGAGCTCAGGGGCACTGCAACTCACAAACCTGCAGAGTTATAAATGATAACTCTCGTCCACAAATATATTGAGGGAAGGCAACGAGGAGGATTTGAAAGCAAGGCAGAATTGCAGGAAACAGGTTTCAGGAGGCAGACTCGACTCGCCTTGAAAGCACATGAAAAGCGGCTAAGCGTTGACAATGATGCCCTTGGCCAAAAAGGGCGTATGCGTTTTTTCCTGAATATATTCAGGAAAAAACGCATACGCCCTTTTTGGCCAACCAGGCAAGCCGGAAAGGCAAATCAGCGCTACAAAGAAGTCTCGCTTGCCATCGGTCCAAAGGGCCATGCTGAAAAAAGTGTAAAAACCAGAAATGCAGGACAGGCCATGGAGACATGGGAGCCTTGCTACGCTGATGGGCGGGCTGTAAATTGCCAACAGCCACTCTGGAGAAGTGTACGGTGTGTCCTGAAACATGTAATAAGCACAGCTTAGAGAGCATAGGGCACTTCCACTCATGGGCGTATAAATCGGGAAACCTAAAAATCAACAAGACACAGGCACCCCAAAGTTTAGGGCTGCTCTGTTTCCAAGAACCTCCACTTCGCTACACCTTCAATATCCCAGGAGAGCGAAAAATGGATAAAGAAGTTGTGGTACTTAGGCACAATGGAATATCACTCAGCCATGAAATCAATGTCATAAGGCTAGTAGCAGCAGGATGAGTGGATTTAGGTACGATGACTCTCAGTGAAATAAGTCACAGAGAAAAAGACACTTATCCTAAGATATCACTTATAGAGGGAACGTCAAAATCGCTACACTTGAACGGAATTACAAAACAGAACAGAGTCACACATTTAGAAAACACACTATGGCTGCTTAACGGGAAAGGTGAGGTGGGGTGATGCATAAAACAAGGGATTGAAATTAGCTCAGGTACCGTTCCACAAGCCGAATATGTAATAGACAAGACCTACTCCCTGCTCAGTGAACTGGACTCAACAGCCCCTATTCACCGCCCAAGAATATATCTGACTAGTAAGAGTCTTAAAACCTAGGTATTGATCTCTCTCTGGAAGTGCATCAAGAGGGTGTAAAGCGGCATAAACACAGCAGTGAAAAGCAGCTAAACCCCATTATAAAAATAGATTACTTAAAAAAAACCCCAGAAAACAAAGACAGTGAAAGAGAGAGAAATTCTTCCAAAATCCGTTCAGGGGCTCTGATGCAACCTGGACTGACCATATCTAGACCCACAGCTGGATGAGACATGAGGCTGGACACTCTTGGGGCTGAGAGGATTGGTGAGCTTGGGTGAGCAAACGCAGACCCTTTAACGTCATACTGCGTGGTACCCATGCCGAGGGTCCCAAATCTCCAGGTTCAAGGGCATCTTCCGACATCGAAAACATGCGTGGGAAACCCAGAAGATGGTACACCGTGTGATCGGGAAAGGTTTCTCAAACGCACCTGATGTCTCCTCTCCTTGTGCTCGGGTTCGCCATTCCA
Source organism: Eubalaena glacialis (assembly GCF_028564815.1). Lineage (NCBI taxonomy): Eukaryota > Metazoa > Chordata > Mammalia > Artiodactyla > Balaenidae > Eubalaena > Eubalaena glacialis. The sequence goes on from NW_026871453.1 coordinate 48,424, forward strand.
GCCCCTCTACTAACCATCTCCCTACTTGGAGAATCAGCACCTTTAACCTCCTGTGTCGGACAGGTCGCAATTTGGCCTGAGGATGAACGGGAAGAGGGGGAACCAATGAGAGACTAGCTCTAGGTGTTCGGACAGGCACAGGTCACTCTATTTTCCCATCAGGAAGAAGAATGAGCCACAGGCTCAGCCTGCCCCCCGGAACCAGAATACGGCCTGAAGCAATCCTGCGCTGTGGCGGCCAGCTCCCAAAAAAGCGAGTTGACAAATGGAGCTCAGGGGCACTGCAACTCACAAACCTGCAGAGTTATAAATGATAACTCTTGTCCACAAATATATTGAGGGAAGGCAACGAGGAGGATTTGAAAGCAAGGCAGAATTGCAGGAAACAGGTTTCAGGAGGCAGACTCGACTCGCCTTGAAAGCACATGAAAAGCGGCAAAGCGTTGACAATGATGCCCTTGGCCAAAAAGGGCGTATGCGTTTTTTCCTGAATATATTCAGGAAAAAACGCATACGCCCTTTTTGGCCAACCAGGCAAGCCGGAAAGGCAAATCAGCGCTACAAAGAAGTCTCGCTTGCCATCGGTCCAAAGGGCCATGCTGAAAAAAGTGTAAAAACCAGAAATGCAGGACAGGCCATGGAGACATGGGAGCCTTGCTACACTGATGGGCGGGCTGTAAATTGCCAACAGCCACTCTGGAGAAGTGTACGGTGTGTCCTGAAACATGTAATAAGCACAGCTTAGAGAGCATAGGGCACTTCCACTCATGGGCGTATAAATCGGGAAACCTAAAAATCAACAAGACACAGGCACCCCAAAGTTTAGGGCTGCTCTGTTTCCAAGAACCTCCACTTCGGTACACCTTCAATATCCCAGGAGAGCGAAAAATGTATAAAGAAGTTGTGGTACTTAGGCACAATGGAATATCACTCAGCCATGAAATCAATGTCATAAGGCTAGTAGCAGCAGGATGAGTGGATTTAGGTACGATGACTCTCAGTGAAATAAGTCACAGAGAAAAAGACACTTATCCTAAGATATCACTTATAGAGGGAACGTCAAAATCGCTACACTTGAACGGAATTACAAAACAGAACAGAGTCACACATTTAGAAAACACACTATGGCTGCTTAACGGGAAAGGTGAGGTGGGGTGATGCATAAAACAAGGGTTTGAAATTAGCTCAGATACCGTTCCACAAGCCGAATATGTAATAGACAAGACCTACCCCCTGCTCAGTGAACTGGACTCAACAGCCCCTATTCACCGCCCAAGAATATATCTGACTAGTAAGAGTCTTAAAACCTAGGTATTGATCTCTCTCTGGAAGTGCATCAAGAGGGTGTAAAGCGGCATAAACACAGCAGTGAAAAGCAGCTAAACCCCATTATAAAAATAGATTACTTAAAAAAAAACCCAGAAAACAAAGACAGTGAAAGAGAGAGAAATTCTTCCAAAATCCGTTCAGGGGCTCTGATGCAACCTGGACTGACCATATCTAGACCCACAGCTGGATGAGACATGAGGCTGGACACTCTTGGGGCTGAGAGGATTGGTGAGCTTGGGTGAGCAAACGCAGACCCTTTAACGTCATACTGCGTGGTACCCATGCCGTGGGTCCCAAATCTCCAGGTTCAAGGGCATCTTCCGACATCGAAAACATGCGTGGGAAACCCAGAAGATGGTACACCGTGTGATCGGGAAAGGGTTCTCAAACGCACCTCATTTCTCCTCTCCTTGTGCTCGGGTTCGCCATTCCAGCCCCTCTACTAACCATCTCCCTACTTGGAGAATCAGCACCTTTAACCTCCTGTTTCGGACAGGTCGCAATTTGGCCTGAGGATGAACGGGAAGAGGGGGAACCAATGAGAGACTAGCTCTAGGTGTTGGGACAGGCACAGGTCACTCTATTTTCCCATCAGGAAGAAGAATGAGCCACAGGCTCAGCCTGCCCCCCGGAACCAGAATACGGCCTGAAGCAATCCTGCGCTTTGGCGGCCAGCTCCCAAAAAAGCGAGTTGACAAATGGAGCTCAGGGGCACTGCAACTCACAAACCTGCAGAGTTATAAATGATAACTCTCGTCCACAAATATATTGAGGGAAGGCAACGAGGAGGATTTGAAAGCAAGGCAGAATTGCAGGAAACAGGTTTCAGGAGGCAGACTCGACTCGCCTTGAAAGCACATGAAAAGCGGCAAAGCGTTGACAATGATGCCCTTGGCCAAAAAGGGCGTATGCGTTTTTTCCTGAATATATTCAGGAAAAAACGCATACGCCCTTCTGGCCAACCAGGCAAGCCGGAAAGGCAAATCAGCGCTACGAAGAAGTCTCGCTTGCCATCGGTCCAAAGGGCCATGCTGAAAAAAGTGTAAAAACCAGAAATGCAGGACAGGCCATGGAGACATGGGAGCCTTGCTACGCTGATGGGCGGGCTGTAAATTGCCAACAGCCACTCTGGAGAAGTGTACGGTGTGTCCTGAAACATGTAATAAGCACAGCTTAGAGAGCATAGGGCACTTCCACTCATGGGCGTATAAATCGGGAAACCTAAAAATCAACAAGACACAGGCACCCCAAAGTTTAGGGCTGCTCTGTTTCCAAGAACCTCCACTTCGGTACACCTTCAATATCCCAGGAGAGCGAAAAATGGATAAAGAAGTTGTGGTACTTAGGCACAATGGAATATCACTCAGCCATGAAATCAATGTCATAAGGCTAGTAGCAGCAGGATGAGTGGATTTAGGTACGATGACTCTCAGTGAAATAAGTCACAGAGAAAAAGACACTTATCCTAAGATATCACTTATAGAGGGAACGTCAAAATCGCTACACTTGAACGGAATTACAAAACAGAACAGAGTCACACATTTAGAAAACACACTATGGCTGCTTAACGGGAAAGGTGAGGTGGGGTGATGCATAAAACAAGGGTTTGAAATTAGCTCAGATACCGTTCCACAAGCCGAATATGTAATAGACAAGACCTACCCCCTGCTCAGTGAACTGGACTCAACAGCCCCTATTCACCGCCCAAGAATATATCTGACTAGTAAGAGTCTTAAAACCTAGGTATTGATCTCTCTCTGGAAGTGCATCAAGAGGGTGTAAAGCGGCATAAACACAGCAGTGAAAAGCAGCTAAACCCCATTATAAAAATAGATTACTTAAAAAAAACCCCAGAAAACAAAGACAGTGAAAGAGAGAGAAATTCTTCCAAAATCCGTTCAGGGGCTCTGATGCAACCTGGACTGACCATATCTAGACCCACAGCTGGATGAGACATGAGGCTGGACACTCTTGGGGCTGAGAGGATTGGTGAGCTTGGGTGAGCAAACGCAGACCCTTTAACGTCATACTGCGTGGTACCCATGCCGAGGGTCCCAAATCTCCAGGTTCAAGGGCATCTTCCGACATCGAAAACATGCGTGGGAAACCCAGAAGATGGTACACCGTGTGATCGGGAAAGGTTTCTCAAACGCACCTGATGTCTCCTCTCCTTGTGCTCGGGTTCGCCATTGCAGCCCCTCTACTAACCATCTCCCTACTTGGAGAATCAGCACCTTTAACCTCCTGTTTCGGACAGGTCGCAATTTGGCCTGAGGATGAACGGGAAGAGGGGGAACCAATGAGAGACTAGCTCTAGGTGTTGGGACAGGCACAGGTCACTCTATTTTCCCATCAGGAAGAAGAATGAGCCACAGGCTCAGCCTGCCCCCCGGAACCAGAATACGGCCTGAAGCAATCCTGCGCTTTGGCGGCCAGCTCCCAAAAAAGCGAGTTGACAAACGGAGCTCAGGGGCACTGCAACTCACAAACCTGCAGAGTTATAAATGATAACTCTCGTCCACAAATATATTGAGGGAAGGCAACGAGGAGGATTTGAAAGCAAGGCAGAATTGCAGGAAACAGGTTTCAGGAGGCAGACTCGACTCGCCTTGAAAGCACATGAAAAGCGGCAAAGCGTTGACAATGATGCCCTTGGCCAAAAAGGGCGTATGCGTTTTTTCCTGAATATATTCAGGAAAAAACGCATACGCCCTTCTGGCCAACCAGGCAAGCCGGAAAGGCAAATCAGCGCTACGAAGAAGTCTCGCTTGCCATCGGTCCAAAGGGCCATGCTGAAAAAAGTGTAAAAACCAGAAATGCAGGACAGGCCATGGAGACATGGGAGCCTTGCTACGCTGATGGGCGGGCTGTAAATTGCCAACAGCCACTCTGGAGAAGTGTACGGTGTGTCCTGAAACATGTAATAAGCACAGCTTAGAGAGCATAGGGCACTTCCACTCATGGGCGTATAAATCGGGAAACCTAAAAATCAACAAGACACAGGCACCCCAAAGTTTAGGGCTGCTCTGTTTCCAAGAACCTCCACTTCGGTACACCTTCAATATCCCAGGAGAGCGAAAAATGGATAAAGAAGTTGTGGTACTTAGGCACAATGGAATATCACTCAGCCATGAAATCAATGTCATAAGGCTAGTAGCAGCAGGATGAGTGGATTTAGGTACGATGACTCTCAGTGAAATAAGTCACAGAGAAAAAGACACTTATCCTAAGATATCACTTATAGAGGGAACGTCAAAATCGCTACACTTGAACGGAATTACAAAACAGAACAGAGTCACACATTTAGAAAACACACTATGGCTGCTTAACGGGAAAGGTGAGGTGGGGTGATGCATAAAACAAGGGTTTGAAATTAGCTCAGATACCGTTCCACAAGCCGAATATGTAATAGACAAGACCTACTCCCTGCTCAGTAAACTGGACTCAACAGCCCCTATTCACCGCCCAAGAATATATCTGACTAGTAAGAGTCTTAAAACCTAGGTATTGATCTCTCTCTGGAAGTGCATCAAGAGGGTGTAAAGCGGCATAAACACAGCAGTGAAAAGCAGCTAAACCCCATTATAAAAATAGATTACTTAAAAAAAACCCCAGAAAACAAAGACAGTGAAAGAGAGAGAAATTCTTCCAAAATCCGTTCAGGGGCTCTGATGCAACCTGGACTGACCATATCTAGACCCACAGCTGGATGAGACATGAGGCTGGACACTCTTGGGGCTGAGAGGATTGGTGAGCTTGGGTGAGCAAACGCAGACCCTTTAACGTCATACTGCGTGGTACCCATGCCGAGGGTCCCAAATCTCCAGGTTCAAGGGCATCTTCCGACATCGAAAACATGCGTGGGAAACCCAGAAGATGGTACACCGTGTGATCGGGAAAGGTTTCTCAAACGCACCTGATGTCTCCTCTCCTTGTGCTCGGGTTCGCCATTGCAGCCCCTCTACTAACCATCTCCCTACTTGGAGAATCAGCACCTTTAACCTCCTGTTTCGGACAGGTCGCAATTTGGCCTGAGGATGAACGGGAAGAGGGGGAACCAATGAGAGACTAGCTCTAGGTGTTGGGACAGGCACAGGTCACTCTATTTTCCCATCAGGAAGAAGAATGAGCCACAGGCTCAGCCTGCCCCCCGGAACCAGAATACGGCCTGAAGCAATCCTGCGCTTTGGCGGCCAGCTCCCAAAAAAGCGAGTTGACAAACGGAGCTCAGGGGCACTGCAACTCACAAACCTGCAGAGTTATAAATGATAACTCTCGTCCACAAATATATTGAGGGAAGGCAACGAGGAGGATTTGAAAGCAAGGCAGAATTGCAGGAAACAGGTTTCAGGAGGCAGACTCGACTCGCCTTGAAAGCACATGAAAAGCGGCAAAGCGTTGACAATGATGCCCTTGGCCAAAAAGGGCGTATGCGTTTTTTCCTGAATATATTCAGGAAAAAACGCATACGCCCTTTTTGGCCAACCAGGCAAGCCGGAAAGGCAAATCAGCGCTACGAAGAAGTCTCGCTTGCCATCGGTCCAAAGGGCCATGCTGAAAAAAGTGTAAAAACCAGAAATGCAGGACAGGCCATGGAGACATGGGAGCCTTGCTACGCTGATGGGCGGGCTGTAAATTGCCAACAGCCACTCTGGAGAAGTGTACGGTGTGTCCTGAAACATGTAATAAGCACAGCTTAGAGAGCATAGGGCACTTCCACTCATGGGCGTATAAATCGGGAAACCTAAAAATCAACAAGACACAGGCACCCCAAAGTTTAGGGCTGCTCTGTTTCCAAGAACCTCCACTTCGGTACACCTTCAATATCCCAGGAGAGCGAAAAATGGATAAAGAAGTTGTGGTACTTAGGCACAATGGAATATCACTCAGCCATGAAATCAATGTCATAAGGCTAGTAGCAGCAGGATGAGTGGATTTAGGTACGATGACTCTCAGTGAAATAAGTCACAGAGAAAAAGACACTTATCCTAAGATATCACTTATAGAGGGAACGTCAAAATCGCTACACTTGAACGGAATTACAAAACAGAACAGAGTCACACATTTAGAAAACACACTATGGCTGCTTAACGGGAAAGGTGAGGTGGGGTGATGCATAAAACAAGGGATTGAAATTAGCTCAGGTACCGTTCCACAAGCCGAATATGTAATAGACAAGACCTACTCCCTGCTCAGTGAACTGGACTCAACAGCCCCTATTCACCGCCCAAGAATATATCTGACTAGTAAGAGTCTTAAAACCTAGGTATTGATCTCTCTCTGGAAGTGCATCAAGAGGGTGTAAAGCGGCATAAACACAGCAGTGAAAAGCAGCTAAACCCCATTATAAAAATAGATTACTTAAAAAAAACCCCAGAAAACAAAGACAGTGAAAGAGAGAGAAATTCTTCCAAAATCCGTTCAGGGGCTCTGATGCAACCTGGACTGACCATATCTAGACCCACAGCTGGATGAGACATGAGGCTGGACACTCTTGGGGCTGAGAGGATTGGTGAGCTTGGGTGAGCAAACGCAGACCCTTTAACGTCATACTGCGTGGTACCCATGCCGAGGGTCCCAAATCTCCAGGTTCAAGGGCATCTTCCGACATCGAAAACATGCGTGGGAAACCCAGAAGATGGTACACCGTGTGATCGGGAAAGGTTTCTCAAACGCACCTGATGTCTCCTCTCCTTGTGCTCGGGTTCGCCATTCCAGCCCCTCTACTAACCATCTCCCTACTTGGAGAATCAGCACCTTTAACCTCCTGTTTCGGACAGGTCGCAATTTGGCCTGAGGATGAACGGGAAGAGGGGGAACCAATGAGAGACTAGCTCTAGGTGTTCGGACAGGCACAGGTCACTCTATTTTCCCATCAGGAAGAAGAATGAGCCACAGGCTCAGCCTGCCCCCCGGAACCAGAATACGGCCTGAAGCAATCCTGCGCTTTGGCGGCCAGCTCCCAAAAAAGCGAGTTGACAAATGGAGCTCAGGGGCACTGCAACTCACAAACCTGCAGAGTTATAAATGATAACTCTCGTCCACAAATATATTGAGGGAAGGCAACGAGGAGGATTTGAAAGCAAGGCAGAATTGCAGGAAACAGGTTTCAGGAGGCAGACTCGACTCGCCTTGAAAGCACATGAAAAGCGGCAAAGCGTTGACAGTGATGCCCTTGGCCAAAAAGGGCGTATGCGTTTTTTCCTGAATATATTCAGGAAAAAACGCATACGCCCTTTTTGGCCAACCAGGCAAGCCGGAAAGGCAAATCAGCGCTACGAAGAAGTCTCGCTTGCCATCGGTCCAAAGGGCCATGCTGAAAAAAGTGTAAAAACCAGAAATGCAGGACAGGCCATGGAGACATGGGAGCCTTGCTACGCTGATGGGCGGGCTGTAAATTGCCAACAGCCACTCTGGAGAAGTGTACGGTGTGTCCTGAAACATGTAACAAGCACAGCTTAGAGAGCATAGGGCACTTCCACTCATGGGCGTATAAATCGGGAAACCTAAAAATCAACAAGACACAGGCACGCCAAAGTTTAGGGCTGCTCTGTTTCCAAGAACCTCCACTTCGGTACACCTTCAATATCCCAGGAGAGCGAAAAATGGATAAAGAAGTTGTGGTACTTAGGCACAATGGAATATCACTCAGCCATGAAATCAATGTCATAAGGCTAGTAGCAGCAGGATGAGTGGATTTAGGTACGATGACTCTCAGTGAAATAAGTCACAGAGAAAAAGACACTTATCCTAAGATATCACTTATAGAGGGAACGTCAAAATCGCTACACTTGAACGGAATTACAAAACAGAACAGAGTCACACATTTAGAAAACACACTATGGCTGCTTAACGGGAAAGGTGAGGTGGGGTGATGCATAAAACAAGGGATTGAAATTAGCTCAGGTACCGTTCCACAAGCCGAATATGTAATAGACAAGACCTACTCCCTGCTCAGTGAACTGGACTCAACAGCCCCTATTCACCGCCCAAGAATATATCTGACTAGTAAGAGTCTTAAAACCTAGGTATTGATCTCTCTCTGGAAGTGCATCAAGAGGGTGTAAAGCGGCATAAACACAGCAGTGAAAAGCAGCTAAACCCCATTATAAAAATAGATTACTTAAAAAAAACCCCAGAAAACAAAGACAGTGAAAGAGAGAGAAATTCTTACAAAATCCGTTCAGGGGCTCTGATGCAACCTGGACTGACCATATCTAGACCCACAGCTGGATGAGACATGAGGCTGGACACTCTTGGGGCTGAGAGGATTGGTGAGCTTGGGTGAGCAAACGCAGACCCTTTAACGTCATACTGCGTGGTACCCATGCCGAGGGTCCCAAATCTCCAGGTTCAAGGGCATCTTCCGACATCGAAAACATGCGTGGGAAACCCAGAAGATGGTACACCGTGTGATCGGGAAAGGTTTCTCAAACGCACCTGATGTCTCCTCTCCTTGTGCTCGGGTTCGCCATTCCAGCCCCTCTACTAACCATCTCCCTACTTGGAGAATCAGCACCTTTAACCTCCTGTTTCGGACAGGTCGCAATTTGGCCTGAGGATGAACGGGAAGAGGGGGAACCAATGAGAGACTAGCTCTAGGTGTTCGGACAGGCACAGGTCACTCTATTTTCCCATCAGGAAGAAGAATGAGCCACAGGCTCAGCCTGCCCCCCGGAACCAGAATACGGCCTGAAGCAATCCTGCGCTTTGGCGGCCAGCTCCCAAAAAAGCGAGTTGACAAATGGAGCTCAGGGGCACTGCAACTCACAAACCTGCAGAGTTATAAATGATAACTCTCGTCCACAAATATATTGAGGGAAGGCAACGAGGAGGATTTGAAAGCAAGGCAGAATTGCAGGAAACAGGTTTCAGGAGGCAGACTCGACTCGCCTTGAAAGCACATGAAAAGCGGCAAAGCGTTGACAGTGATGCCCTTGGCCAAAAAGGGCGTATGCGTTTTTTCCTGAATATATTCAGGAAAAAACGCATACGCCCTTTTTGGCCAACCAGGCAAGCCGGAAAGGCAAATCAGCGCTACGAAGAAGTCTCGCTTGCCATCGGTCCAAAGGGCCATGCTGAAAAAAGTGTAAAAACCAGAAATGCAGGACAGGCCATGGAGACATGGGAGCCTTGCTACGCTGATGGGCGGGCTGTAAATTGCCAACAGCCACTCTGGAGAAGTGTACGGTGTGTCCTGAAACATGTAACAAGCACAGCTTAGAGAGCATAGGGCACTTCCACTCATGGGCGTATAAATCGGGAAACCTAAAAATCAACAAGACACAGGCACCCCAAAGTTTAGGGCTGCTCTGTTTCCAAGAACCTCCACTTCGCTACACCTTCAATATCCCAGGAGAGCGAAAAATGGATAAAGAAGTTGTGGTACTTAGGCACAATGGAATATCACTCAGCCATGAAATCAATGTCATAAGGCTAGTAGCAGCAGGATGAGTGGATTTAGGTACGATGACTCTCAGTGAAATAAGTCACAGAGAAAAAGACACTTATCCTAAGATATCACTTATAGAGGGAACGTCAAAATCGCTACACTTGAACGGAATTACAAAACAGAACAGAGTCACACATTTAGAAAACACACTATGGCTGCTTAACGGGAAAGGTGAGGTGGGGTGATGCATAAAACAAGGGTTTGAAATTAGCTCAGATACCGTTCCACAAGCCGAATATGTAATAGACAAGACCTACCCCCTGCTCAGTGAACTGGACTCAACAGCCCCTATTCACCGCCCAAGAATATATCTGACTAGTAAGAGTCTTAAAACCTAGGTATTGATCTCTCTCTGGAAGTGCATCAAGAGGGTGTAAAGCGGCATAAACACAGCAGTGAAAAGCAGCGAAACCCCATTATAAAAATAGATTACTTAAAAAAAACCCCATAAAACAAAGACAGTGAAAGAGAGAGAAATTCTTCCAAAATCCGTTCAGGGGCTCTGATGCAACCTGGACTGACCATATCTAGACCCACAGCTGGATGAGACATGAGGCTGGACACTCTTGGGGCTGAGAGGATTGGTGAGCTTGGGTGAGCAAACGCAGACCCTTTAACGTCCTACTGCGTGGTACCCATGCCGTGGGTCCCAAATCTCCAGGTTCAAGGGCATCTTCCGACATCGAAAACATGCGTGGGAAACCCAGAAGATGGTACACCGTGTGATCGGGAAAGGTTTCTCAAACGCACCTGATGTCTCCTCTCCTTGTGCTCGGGTTCGCCATTCCAGCCGCTCTACTAACCATCTCCCTACTTGGAGAATCAGCACCTTTAACCTCCTGTTTCGGACAGGTCGCAATTTGGCCTGAGGATGAACGGGAAGAGGAGGAACCAATGCGAGACTAGCTCTAGGTGTTGGGACAGGCACAGGTCACTCTATTTTCCCATCAGGAAGAAGAATGAACCACAGGCTCAGCCTGCCCCCCGGAACCAGAATACGGCCTGAAGCAATCCTGCGCTTTGGCGGCCAGCTCCCAAAAAAGCGAGTTGACAAATGGAGCTCAGGGGCACTGCAACTCACAAACCTGCAGAGTTATAAATGATAACTCTCGTCCACAAATATATTGAGGGAAGGCAACGAGGAGGATTTGAAAGCAAGGCAGAATTGCAGGAAACAGGTTTCAGGAGGCAGACTCGACTCGCCTTGAAAGCACATGAAAAGCGGCAAAGCGTTGACAGTGATGCCCTTGGCCAAAAAGGGCGTATGCGTTTTTTCCTGAATATATTCAGGAAAAAACGCATACGCCCTTTTTGGCCAACCAGGCAAGCCGGAAAGGCAAATCAGCGCTACGAAGAAGTCTCGCTTGCCATCGGTCCAAAGGGCCATGCTGAAAAAAGTGTAAAAACCAGAAATGCAGGACAGGCCATGGAGACATGGGAGCCTTGCTACGCTGATGGGCGGGCTGTAAATTGCCAACAGCCACTCTGGAGAAGTGTACGGTGTGTCCTGAAACATGTAACAAGCACAGCTTAGAGAGCATAGGGCACTTCCACTCATGGGCGTATAAATCGGGAAACCTAAAAATCAACAAGACACAGGCACGCCAAAGTTTAGGGCTGCTCTGTTTCCAAGAACCTCCACTTCGGTACACCTTCAATATCCCAGGAGAGCGAAAAATGGATAAAGAAGTTGTGGTACTTAGGCACAATGGAATATCACTCAGCCATGAAATCAATGTCATAAGGCTAGTAGCAGCAGGATGAGTGGATTTAGGTACGATGACTCTCAGTGAAATAAGTCACAGAGAAAAAGACACTTATCCTAAGATATCACTTATAGAGGGAACGTCAAAATCGCTACACTTGAACGGAATTACAAAACAGAACAGAGTCACACATTTAGAAAACACACTATGGCTGCTTAACGGGAAAGGTGAGGTGGGGTGATGCATAAAACAAGGGTTTGAAATTAGCTCAGATACCGTTCCACAAGCCGAATATTTAATAGACAAGACCTACTCCCTGCTCAGTGAACTGGACTCAACAGCCCCTATTCACCGCCCAAGAATATATCTGACTAGTAAGAGTCTTAAAACCTAGGTATTGATCTCTCTCTGGAAGTGCATCAAGAGGGTGTAAAGCGGCATAAACACAGCAGTGAAAAGCAGCTAAACCCCATTATAAAAATAGATTACTTAAAAAAAACCCCAGAAAACAAAGACAGTGAAAGAGAGAGAAATTCTTCCAAAATCCGTTCAGGGGCTCTGATGCAACCTGGACTGACCATATCTAGACCCACAGCTGGATGAGACATGAGGCTGGACACTCTTGGGGCTGAGAGGATTGGTGAGCTTGGGTGAGCAAACGCAGACCCTTTAACGTCATACTGCGTGGTACCCATGCCGTGGGTCCCAAATCTCCAGGTTCAAGGGCATCTTCCGACATCGAAAACATGCGTGGGAAACCCAGAAGATGGTACACCGTGTGATCGGGAAAGGTTTCTCAAACGCACCTGATGTCTCCTCTCCTTGTGCTCGGGTTCGCCATTCCAGCCCCTCTACTAACCATCTCCCTACTTGGAGAATCAGCACCTTTAACCTCCTGTTTCGGACAGGTCGCAATTTGGCCTGAGGATGAACGGGAAGAGGGGGAACCAATGAGAGACTAGCTCTAGGTGTTGGGACAGGCACAGGTCACTCTATTTTCCCATCAGGAAGAAGAATGAACCACAGGCTCAGCCTGCCCCCCGGAACCAGAATACGGCCTGAAGCAATCCTGCGCTTTGGCGGCCAGCTCCCAAAAAAGCGAGTTGACAAATGGAGCTCAGGGGCACTGCAACTCACAAACCTGCAGAGTTATAAATGATAACTCTCGTCCACAAATATATTGAGGGAAGGCAACGAGGAGGATTTGAAAGCAAGGCAGAATTGCAGGAAACAGGTTTCAGGAGGCAGACTCGACTCGCCTTGAAAGCACATGAAAAGCGGCAAAGCGTTGACAGTGATGCCCTTGGCCAAAAAGGGCGTATGCGTTTTTTCCTGAATATATTCAGGAAAAAACGCATACGCCCTTTTTGGCCAACCAGGCAAGCCGGAAAGGCAAATCAGCGCTACGAAGAAGTCTCGCTTGCCATCGGTCCAAAGGGCCATGCTGAAAAAAGTGTAAAAACCAGAAATGCAGGACAGGCCATGGAGACATGGGAGCCTTGCTACGCTGATGGGCGGGCTGTAAATTGCCAACAGCCACTCTGGAGAAGTGTACGGTGTGTCCTGAAACATGTAACAAGCACAGCTTAGAGAGCATAGGGCACTTCCACTCATGGGCGTATAAATCGGGAAACCTAAAAATCAACAAGACACAGGCACGCCAAAGTTTAGGGCTGCTCTGTTTCCAAGAACCTCCACTTCGGTACACCTTCAATATCCCAGGAGAGCGAAAAATGGATAAAGAAGTTGTGGTACTTAGGCACAATGGAATATCACTCAGCCATGAAATCAATGTCATAAGGCTAGTAGCAGCAGGATGAGTGGATTTAGGTACGATGACTCTCAGTGAAATAAGTCACAGAGAAAAAGACACTTATCCTAAGATATCACTTATAGAGGGAACGTCAAAATCGCTACACTTGAACGGAATTACAAAACAGAACAGAGTCACACATTTAGAAAACACACTATGGCTGCTTAACGGGAAAGGTGAGGTGGGGTGATGCATAAAACAAGGGTTTGAAATTAGCTCAGATACCGTTCCACAAGCCGAATATTTAATAGACAAGACCTACTCCCTGCTCAGTGAACTGGACTCAACAGCCCCTATTCACCGCCCAAGAATATATCTGACTAGTAAGAGTCTTAAAACCTAGGTATTGATCTCTCTCTGGAAGTGCATCAAGAGGGTGTAAAGCGGCATAAACACAGCAGTGAAAAGCAGCTAAACCCCATTATAAAAATAGATTACTTAAAAAAAACCCCAGAAAACAAAGACAGTGAAAGAGAGAGAAATTCTTACAAAATCCGTTCAGGGGCTCTGATGCAACCTGGACTGACCATATCTAGACCCACAGCTGGATGAGACATGAGGCTGGACACTCTTGGGGCTGAGAGGATTGGTGAGCTTGGGTGAGCAAACGCAGACCCTTTAAAGTCCTACTGCGTGGTACCCATGCCGTGGGTCCCAAATCTCCAGGTTCAAGGGCATCTTCCGACATCGAAAACATGCGTGGGAAACCCAGAAGATGGTACACCGTGTGATCGGGAAAGGTTTCTCAAACGCACCTGATGTCTCCTCTCCTTGTGCTCGGGTTCGCCATTCCAGCCCCTCTACTAACCATCTCCCTACTTGGAGAATCAGCACCTTTAACCTCCTGTTTCGGACAGGTCGCAATTTGGCCTGAGGATGAACGGGAAGAGGGGGAACCAATGAGAGACTAGCTCTAGGTGTTGGGACAGGCACAGGTCACTCTATTTTCCCATCAGGAAGAAGAATGAGCCACAGGCTCAGCCTGCCCCCCGGAACCAGAATACGGCCTGAAGCAATCCTGCGCTTTGGCGGCCAGCTCCCAAAAAAGCGAGTTGACAAACGGAGCTCAGGGGCACTGCAACTCACAAACCTGCAGAGTTATAAATGATAACTCTCGTCCACAAATATATTGAGGGAAGGCAACGAGGAGGATTTGAAAGCAAGGCAGAATTGCAGGAAACAGGTTTCAGGAGGCAGACTCGACTCGCCTTGAAAGCACATGAAAAGCGGCAAAGCGTTGACAGTGATGCCCATGGCCAAAAAGGGCGTATGCGTTTTTTCCTGAATATATTCAGGAAAAAACGCATACGCCCTTTTTGGCCAACCAGGCAAGCCGGAAAGGCAAATCAGCGCTACGAAGAAGTCTCGCTTGCCATCGGTCCAAAGGGCCATGCTGAAAAAAGTGTAAAAACCAGAAATGCAGGACAGGCCATGGAGACATGGGAGCCTTGCTACGCTGATGGGCGGGCTGTAAATTGCCAACAGCCACTCTGGAGAAGTGTACGGTGTGTCCTGAAACATGTAACAAGCACAGCTTAGAGAGCATAGGGCACTTCCACTCATGGGCGTATAAATCGGGAAACCTAAAAATCAACAAGACACAGGCACCCCAAAGTTTAGGGCTGCTCTGTTTCCAAGAACCTCCACTTCGCTACACCTTCAATATCCCAGGAGAGCGAAAAATGGATAAAGAAGTTGTGGTACTTAGGCACAATGGAATATCACTCAGCCATGAAATCAATGTCATAAGGCTAGTAGCAGCAGGATGAGTGGATTTAGGTACGATGACTCTCAGTGAAATAAGTCACAGAGAAAAAGACACTTATCCTAAGATATCACTTATAGAGGGAACGTCAAAATCGCTACACTTGAACGGAATTACAAAACAGAACAGAGTCACACATTTAGAAAACACACTATGGCTGCTTAACGGGAAAGGTGAGGTGGGGTGATGCATAAAACAAGGGTTTGAAATTAGCTCAGATACCGTTCCACAAGCCGAATATGTAATAGACAAGACCTACCCCCTGCTCAGTGAACTGGACTCAACAGCCCCTATTCACCGCCCAAGAATATATCTGACTAGTAAGAGTCTTAAAACCTAGGTATTGATCTCTCTCTGGAAGTGCATCAAGAGGGTGTAAAGCGGCATAAACACAGCAGTGAAAAGCAGCTAAACCCCATTATAAAAATAGATTACTTAAAAAAACCCCCATAAAACAAAGACAGTGAAAGAGAGAGAAATTCTTACAAAATCCGTTCAGGGGCTCTGATGCAACCTGGACTGACCATATCTAGACCCACAGCTGGATGAGACATGAGGCTGGACACTCTTGGGGCTGAGAGGATTGGTGAGCTTGGGTGAGCAAACGCAGACCCTTTAATGTCCTACTGCGTGGTACCCATGCCGTGGGTCCCAAATCTCCAGGTTCAAGGGCATCTTCCGACATCGAAAACATGCGTGGGAAACCCAGAAGATGGTACACCGTGTGATCGGGAAAGGTTTCTCAAACGCACCTGATGTCTCCTCTCCTTGTGCTCGGGTTCGCCATTCCAGCCCCTCTACTAACAATCTCCCTACTTGGAGAATCAGCACCTTTAACCTCCTGTTTCGGACAGGTCGCAATTTGGCCTGAGGATGAACGGGAAGAGGGGGAACCAATGAGAGACTAGCTCTAGGTGTTGGGACAGGCACAGGTCACTCTATTTTCCCATCAGGAAGAAGAATGAGCCACAGGCTCAGCCTGCCCCCCGGAACCAGAATACGGCCTGAAGCAATCCTGCGCTTTGGCGGCCAGCTCCCAAAAAAGCGAGTTGACAAACGGAGCTCAGGGGCACTGCAACTCACAAACCTGCAGAGTTATAAATGATAACTCTCGTCCACAAATATATTGAGGGAAGGCAACGAGGAGGATTTGAAAGCAAGGCAGAATTGCAGGAAACAGGTTTCAGGAGGCAGACTCGACTCGCCTTGAAAGCACATGAAAAGCGGCAAAGCGTTGACAATGATGCCCATGGCCAAAAAGGGCGTATGCGTTTTTTCCTGAATATATTCAGGAAAAAACGCATACGCCCTTTTTGGCCAACCAGGCAAGCCGGAAAGGCAAATCAGCGCTACGAAGAAGTCTCGCTTGCCATCGGTCCAAAGGGCCATGCTGAAAAAAGTGTAAAAACCAGAAATGCAGGACAGGCCATGGAGACATGGGAGCCTTGCTACGCTGATGGGCGGGCTGTAAATTGCCAACAGCCACTCTGGAGAAGTGTACGGTGTATCCTGAAACATGTAACAAGCACAGCTTAGAGAGCATAGGGCACTTCCACTCATGGGCGTATAAATCGGGAAACCTAAAAATCAACAAGACACAGGCACGCCAAAGTTTAGGGCTGCTCTGTTTCCAAGAACCTCCACTTCGGTACACCTTCAATATCCCAGGAGAGCGAAAAATGGATAAAGAAGTTGTGGTACTTAGGCACAATGGAATATCACTCAGCCATGAAATCAATGTCATAAGGCTAGTAGCAGCAGGATGAGTGGATTTAGGTACGATGACTCTCAGTGAAATAAGTCACAGAGAAAAAGACACTTATCCTAAGATATCACTTATAGAGGGAACGTCAAAATCGCTACACTTGAACGGAATTACAAAACAGAACAGAGTCACACATTTAGAAAACACACTATGGCTGCTTAACGGGAAAGGTGAGGTGGGGTGATGCATAAAACAAGGGTTTGAAATTAGCTCAGATACCGTTCCACAAGCCGAATATGTAATAGACAAGACCTACCCCCTGCTCAGTGAACTGGACTCAACAGCCCCTATTCACCGCCCAAGAATATATCTGACTAGTAAGAGTCTTAAAACCTAGGTATTGATCTCTCTCTGGAAGTGCATCAAGAGGGTGTAAAGCGGCATAAACACAGCAGTGAAAAGCAGCTAAACCCCATTATAAAAATAGATTACTTAAAAAAAACCCCAGAAAACAAAGACAGTGAAAGAGAGAGAAATTCTTCCAAAATCCGTTCAGGGGCTCTGATGCAACCTGGATTGACCATATCTAGACCCACAGCTGGATGAGACATGAGGCTGGACACTCTTGGGGCTGAGAGGATTGGTGAGCTTGGGTGAGCAAACGCAGACCCTTTAACGTCCTACTGCGTGGTACCCATGCCGTGGGTCCCAAATCTCCAGGTTCAAGGGCATCTTCCGACATCGAAAACATGCGTGGGAAACCCAGAAGATGGTACACCGTGTGATCGGGAAAGGTTTCTCAAACGCCCCTGATGTCTCTTCTCCTTGTGCTCGGGTTCGCCATTCCAGCCCCTCTACTAACCATCTCCCTACTTGGAGAATCAGCACCTTTAACCTCCTGTTTCGGACAGGTCGCAATTTGGCCTGAGGATGAACGGGAAGAGGGGGAACCAATGAGAGACTAGCTCTAGGTGTTGGGACAGGCACAGGTCACTCTATTTTCCCATCAGGAAGAAGAATGAGCCACAGGCTCAGCCTGCCCCCCGGAACCAGAATACGGCCTGAAGCAATCCTGCGCTTTGGCGGCCAGCTCCCAAAAAAGCGAGTTGACAAACGGAGCTCAGGGGCACTGCAACTCACAAACCTGCAGAGTTATAAATGATAACTCTCGTCCACAAATATATTGAGGGAAGGCAACGAGGAGGATTTGAAAGCAAGGCAGAATTGCAGGAAACAGGTGTCAGGAGGCAGACTCGACTCGCCTTGAAAGCACATGAAAAGCGGCAAAGCGTTGACAATGATGCCCTTGGCCAAAAAGGGCGTATGCGTTTTTTCCTGAATATATTCAGGAAAAAACGCATACGCCCTTTTTGGCCAACCAGGCAAGCCGGAAAGGCAAATCAGCGCTACAAAGAAGTCTCGCTTGCCATCGGTCCAAAGGGCCATGCTGAAAAAAGTGTAAAAACCAGAAATGCAGGACAGGCCATGGAGACATGGGAGCCTTGCTACGCTGACGGGCGGGCTGTAAATTGCCAACAGCCACTCTGGAGAAGTGTACGGTGTGTCCTGAAACATGTAATAAGCACAGCTTAGAGAGCATAGGGCACTTCCACTCATGGGCGTATAAATCGGGAAACCTAAAAATCAACAAGACACAGGCACCCCAAAGTTTAGGGCTGCTCTGTTTCCAAGAACCTCCACTTCGCTACACCTTCAATATCCCAGGAGAGCGAAAAATGGATAAAGAAGTTGTGGTACTTAGGCACAATGGAATATCACTCAGCCATGAAATCAATGTCATAAGGCTAGTAGCAGCAGGATGAGTGGATTTAGGTACGATGACTCTCAGTGAAATAAGTCACAGAGAAAAAGACACTTATCCTAAGATATCACTTATAGAGGGAACGTCAAAATCGCTACACTTGAACGGAATTACAAAACAGAACAGAGTCACACATTTAGAAAACACACTATGGCTGCTTAACGGGAAAGGTGAGGTGGGGTGATGCATAAAACAAGGGTTTGAAATTAGCTCAGATACCGTTCCACAAGCCGAATATGTAATAGACAAGACCTACCCCCTGCTCAGTGAACTGGACTCAACAGCCCCTATTCACCGCCCAAGAATATATCTGACTAGTAAGAGTCTTAAAACCTAGGTATTGATCTCTCTCTGGAAGTGCATCAAGAGGGTGTAAAGCGGCATAAACACAGCAGTGAAAAGCAGCTAAACCCCATTATAAAAATAGATTACTTAAAAAAAAACCCCAGAAAACAAAGACAGTGAAAGAGAGAGAAATTCTTCCAAAATCCGTTCAGGGGCTCTGATGCAACCTGGATTGACCATATCTAGACCCACAGCTGGATGAGACATGAGGCTGGACACTCTTGGGGCTGAGAGGATTGGTGAGCTTGGGTGAGCAAACGCAGACCCTTTAACGTCCTACTGCGTGGTACCCATGCCGTGGGTCCCAAATCTCCAGGTTCAAGGGCATCTTCCGACATCGAAAACATGCGTGGGAAACCCAGAAGATGGTACACCGTGTGATCGGGAAAGGGTTCTCAAACGCACCTGATGTCTCCTCTCCTTGTGCTCGGGTTCGCCATTCCAGCCGCTCTACTAACCATCTCCCTACTTGGAGAATCAGCACCTTTAACCTCCTGTTTCGGACAGGTCGCAATTTGGCCTGAGGATGAACGGGAAGAGGGGGAACCAATGAGAGACTAGCTCTAGGTGTTGGGACAGGCACAGGTCACTCTATTTTCCCATCAGGAAGAAGAATGAGCCACAGGCTCAGCCTGCCCCCCGGAACCAGAATACGGCCTGAAGCAATCCTGCGCTTTGGCGGCCAGCTCCCAAAAAAGCGAGTTGACAAACGGAGCTCAGGGGCACTGCAACTCACAAACCTGCAGAGTTATAAATGATAACTCTCGTCCACAAATATATTGAGGGAAGGCAACGAGGAGGATTTGAAAGCAAGGCAGAATTGCAGGAAACAGGTGTCAGGAGGCAGACTCGACTCGCCTTGAAAGCACATGAAAAGCGGCAAAGCGTTGACAATGATGCCCTTGGCCAAAAAGGGCGTATGCGTTTTTTCCTGAATATATTCAGGAAAAAACGCATACGCCCTTTTTGGCCAACCAGGCAAGCCGGAAAGGCAAATCAGCGCTACAAAGAAGTCTCGCTTGCCATCGGTCCAAAGGGCCATGCTGAAAAAAGTGTAAAAACCAGAAATGCAGGACAGGCCATGGAGACATGGGAGCCTTGCTACGCTGACGGGCGGGCTGTAAATTGCCAACAGCCACTCTGGAGAAGTGTACGGTGTGTCCTGAAACATGTAATAAGCACAGCTTAGAGAGCATAGGGCACTTCCACTCATGGGCGTATAAATCGGGAAACCTAAAAATCAACAAGACACAGGCACCCCAAAGTTTAGGGCTGCTCTGTTTCCAAGAACCTCCACTTCGCTACACCTTCAATATCCCAGGAGAGCGAAAAATGGATAAAGAAGTTGTGGTACTTAGGCACAATGGAATATCACTCAGCCATGAAATCAATGTCATAAGGCTAGTAGCAGCAGGATGAGTGGATTTAGGTACGATGACTCTCAGTGAAATAAGTCACAGAGAAAAAGACACTTATCCTAAGATATCACTTATAGAGGGAACGTCAAAATCGCTACACTTGAACGGAATTACAAAACAGAACAGAGTCACACATTTAGAAAACACACTATGGCTGCTTAACGAGAAAGGTGAGGTGGGGTGATGCATAAAACAAGGGTTTGAAATTAGCTCAGATACCGTTCCACAAGCCGAATATGTAATAGACAAGACCTACCCCCTGCTCAGTGAACTGGACTCAACAGCCCCTATTCACCGCCCAAGAATATATCTGACTAGTAAGAGTCTTAAAACCTAGGTATTGATCTCTCTCTGGAAGTGCATCAAGAGGGTGTAAAGCGGCATAAACACAGCAGTGAAAAGCAGCTAAACCCCATTATAAAAATAGATTACTTAAAAAAAAACCCCAGAAAACAAAGACAGTGAAAGAGAGAGAAATTCTTCCAAAATCCGTTCAGGGGCTCTGATGCAACCTGGATTGACCATATCTAGACCCACAGCTGGATGAGACATGAGGCTGGACACTCTTGGGGCTGAGAGGATTGGTGAGCTTGGGTGAGCAAACGCAGACCCTTTAACGTCCTACTGCGTGGTACCCATGCCGTGGGTCCCAAATCTCCAGGTTCAAGGGCATCTTCCGACATCGAAAACATGCGTGGGAAACCCAGAAGATGGTACACCGTGTGATCGGGAAAGGGTTCTCAAACGCACCTGATGTCTCCTCTCCTTGTGCTCGGGTTCGCCATTCCAGCCGCTCTACTAACCATCTCCCTACTTGGAGAATCAGCACCTTTAACCTCCTGTTTCGGACAGGTCGCAATTTGGCCTGAGGATGAACGGGAAGAGGGGGAACCAATGAGAGACTAGCTCTAGGTGTTGGGACAGGCACAGGTCACTCTATTTTCCCATCAGGAAGAAGAATGAGCCACAGGCTCAGCCTGCCCCCCGGAACCAGAATACGGCCTGAAGCAATCCTGCGCTTTGGCGGCCAGCTCCCAAAAAAGCGAGTTGACAAACGGAGCTCAGGGGCACTGCAACTCACAAACCTGCAGAGTTATAAATGATAACTCTCGTCCACAAATATATTGAGGGAAGGCAACGAGGAGGATTTGAAAGCAAGGCAGAATTGCAGGAAACAGGTGTCAGGAGGCAGACTCGACTCGCCTTGAAAGCACATGAAAAGCGGCAAAGCGTTGACAATGATGCCCTTGGCCAAAAAGGGCGTATGCGTTTTTTCCTGAATATATTCAGGAAAAAACGCATACGCCCTTTTTGGCCAACCAGGCAAGCCGGAAAGGCAAATCAGCGCTACAAAGAAGTCTCGCTTGCCATCGGTCCAAAGGGCCATGCTGAAAAAAGTGTAAAAACCAGAAATGCAGGACAGGCCATGGAGACATGGGAGCCTTGCTACGCTGACGGGCGGGCTGTAAATTGCCAACAGCCACTCTGGAGAAGTGTACGGTGTGTCCTGAAACATGTAATAAGCACAGCTTAGAGAGCATAGGGCACTTCCACTCATGGGCGTATAAATCGGGAAACCTAAAAATCAACAAGACACAGGCACCCCAAAGTTTAGGGCTGCTCTGTTTCCAAGAACCTCCACTTCGCTACACCTTCAATATCCCAGGAGAGCGAAAAATGGATAAAGAAGTTGTGGTACTTAGGCACAATGGAATATCACTCAGCCATGAAATCAATGTCATAAGGCTAGTAGCAGCAGGATGAGTGGATTTAGGTACGATGACTCTCAGTGAAATAAGTCACAGAGAAAAAGACACTTATCCTAAGATATCACTTATAGAGGGAATGTCAAAATCGCTACACTTGAACGGAATTACAAAACAGAACAGAGTCACACATTTAGAAAACACACTATGGCTGCTTAACGGGAAAGGTGAGGTGGGGTGATGCATAAAACAAGGGTTTGAAATTAGCTCAGATACCGTTCCACAAGCCGAATATGTAATAGACAAGACCTACCCCCTGCTCAGTGAACTGGACTCAACAGCCCCTATTCACCGCCCAAGAATATATCTGACTAGTAAGAGTCTTAAAACCTAGGTATTGATCTCTCTCTGGAAGTGCATCAAGAGGGTGTAAAGCGGCATAAACACAGCAGTGAAAAGCAGCTAAACCCCATTATAAAAATAGATTACTTAAAAAAAAACCCCAGAAAACAAAGACAGTGAAAGAGAGAGAAATTCTTCCAAAATCCGTTCAGGGGCTCTGATGCAACCTGGATTGACCATATCTAGACCCACAGCTGGATGAGACATGAGGCTGGACACTCTTGGGGCTGAGAGGATTGGTGAGCTTGGGTGAGCAAACGCAGACCCTTTAACGTCCTACTGCGTGGTACCCATGCCGTGGGTCCCAAATCTCCAGGTTCAAGGGCATCTTCCGACATCGAAAACATGCGTGGGAAACCCAGAAGATGGTACACCGTGTGATCGGGAAAGGGTTCTCAAACGCACCTGATGTCTCCTCTCCTTGTGCTCGGGTTCGCCATTCCAGCCGCTCTACTAACCATCTCCCTACTTGGAGAATCAGCACCTTTAACCTCCTGTTTCGGACAGGTCGCAATTTGGCCTGAGGATGAACGGGAAGAGGGGGAACCAATGAGAGACTAGCTCTAGGTGTTGGGACAGGCACAGGTCACTCTATTTTCCCATCAGGAAGAAGAATGAGCCACAGGCTCAGCCTGCCCCCCGGAACCAGAATACGGCCTGAAGCAATCCTGCGCTTTGGCGGCCAGCTCCCAAAAAAGCGAGTTGACAAACGGAGCTCAGGGGCACTGCAACTCACAAACCTGCAGAGTTATAAATGATAACTCTCGTCCACAAATATATTGAGGGAAGGCAACGAGGAGGATTTGAAAGCAAGGCAGAATTGCAGGAAACAGGTGTCAGGAGGCAGACTCGACTCGCCTTGAAAGCACATGAAAAGCGGCAAAGCGTTGACAATGATGCCCTTGGCCAAAAAGGGCGTATGCGTTTTTTCCTGAATATATTCAGGAAAAAACGCATACGCCCTTTTTGGCCAACCAGGCAAGCCGGAAAGGCAAATCAGCGCTACAAAGAAGTCTCGCTTGCCATCGGTCCAAAGGGCCATGCTGAAAAAAGTGTAAAAACCAGAAATGCAGGACAGGCCATGGAGACATGGGAGCCTTGCTACGCTGACGGGCGGGCTGTAAATTGCCAACAGCCACTCTGGAGAAGTGTACGGTGTGTCCTGAAACATGTAATAAGCACAGCTTAGAGAGCATAGGGCACTTCCACTCATGGGCGTATAAATCGGGAAACCTAAAAATCAACAAGACACAGGCACCCCAAAGTTTAGGGCTGCTCTGTTTCCAAGAACCTCCACTTCGCTACACCTTCAATATCCCAGGAAAGCGAAAAATGGATAAAGAAGTTGTGGTACTTAGGCACAATGGAATATCACTCAGCCATGAAATCAATGTCATAAGGCTAGTAGCAGCAGGATGAGTGGATTTAGGTACGATGACTCTCAGTGAAATAAGTCACAGAGAAAAAGACACTTATCCTAAGATATCACTTATAGAGGGAATGTCAAAATCGCTACACTTGAACGGAATTACAAAACAGAACAGAGTCACACATTTAGAAAACACACTATGGCTGCTTAACGGGAAAGGTGAGGTGGGGTGATGCATAAAACAAGGGTTTGAAATTAGCTCAGATACCGTTCCACAAGCCGAATATGTAATAGACAAGACCTACCCCCTGCTCAGTGAACTGGACTCAACAGCCCCTATTCACCGCCCAAGATTATATCTGACTAGTAAGAGTCTTAAAACCTAGGTATTGATCTCTCTCTGGAAGTGCATCAAGAGGGTGTAAAGCGGCATAAACACAGCAGTGAAAAGCAGCTAAACCCCATTATAAAAATAGATTACTTAAAAAAAAACCCCAGAAAACAAAGACAGTGAAAGAGAGAGAAATTCTTCCAAAATCCGTTCAGGGGCTCTGATGCAACCTGGATTGACCATATCTAGACCCACAGCTGGATGAGACATGAGGCTGGACACTCTTGGGGCTGAGAGGATTGGTGAGCTTGGGTGAGCAAACGCAGACCCTTTAACGTCCTACTGCGTGGTACCCATGCCGTGGGTCCCAAATCTCCAGGTTCAAGGGCATCTTCCGACATCGAAAACATGCGTGGGAAACCCAGAAGATGGTACACCGTGTGATCGGGAAAGGGTTCTCAAACGCACCTGATGTCTCCTCTCCTTGTGCTCGGGTTCGCCATTCCAGCCGCTCTACTAACCATCTCCCTACTTGGAGAATCAGCACCTTTAACCTCCTGTTTCGGACAGGTCGCAATTTGGCCTGAGGATGAACGGGAAGAGGGGGAACCAATGAGAGACTAGCTCTAGGTGTTGGGACAGGCACAGGTCACTCTATTTTCCCATCAGGAAGAAGAATGAGCCACAGGCTCAGCCTGCCCCCCGGAACCAGAATACGGCCTGAAGCAATCCTGCGCTTTGGCGGCCAGCTCCCAAAAAAGCGAGTTGACAAACGGAGCTCAGGGGCACTGCAACTCACAAACCTGCAGAGTTATAAATGATAACTCTCGTCCACAAATATATTGAGGGAAGGCAACGAGGAGGATTTGAAAGCAAGGCAGAATTGCAGGAAACAGGTGTCAGGAGGCAGACTCGACTCGCCTTGAAAGCACATGAAAAGCGGCAAAGCGTTGACAATGATGCCCTTGGCCAATAAGGGCGTATGCGTTTTTTCCTGAATATATTCAGGAAAAAACGCATACGCCCTTTTTGGCCAACCAGGCAAGCCGGAAAGGCAAATCAGCGCTACAAAGAAGGCTCGCTTGCCATCGGTCCAAAGGGCCATGCTGAAAAAAGTGTAAAAACCAGAAATGCAGGACAGGCCATGGAGACATGGGAGCCTTGCTACGCTGACGGGCGGGCTGTAAATTGCCAACAGCCACTCTGGAGAAGTGTACGGTGTGTCCTGAAACATGTAATAAGCACAGCTTAGAGAGCATAGGGCACTTCCACTCATGGGCGTATAAATCGGGAAACCTAAAAATCAACAAGACACAGGCACCCCAAAGTTTAGGGCTGCTCTGTTTCCAAGAACCTCCACTTCGCTACACCTTCAATATCCCAGGAAAGCGAAAAATGGATAAAGAAGTTGTGGTACTTAGGCACAATGGAATATCACTCAGCCATGAAATCAATGTCATAAGGCTAGTAGCAGCAGGATGAGTGGATTTAGGTACGATGACTCTCAGTGAAATAAGTCACAGAGAAAAAGACACTTATCCTAAGATATCACTTATAGAGGGAACGTCAAAATCGCTACACTTGAACGGAATTACAAAACAGAACAGAGTCACACATTTAGAAAACACACTATGGCTGCTTAACGGGAAAGGTGAGGTGGGGTGATGCATAAAACAAGGGTTTGAAATTAGCTCAGATACCGTTCCACAAGCCGAATATGTAATAGACAAGACCTACCCCCTGCTCAGTGAACTGGACTCAACAGCCCCTATTCACCGCCCAAGAATATATCTGACTAGTAAGAGTCTTAAAACCTAGGTATTGATCTCTCTCTGGAAGTGCATCAAGAGGGTGTAAAGCGGCATAAACACAGCAGTGAAAAGCAGCGAAACCCCATTATAAAAATAGATTACTTAAAAAAAAACCCCAGAAAACAAAGACAGTGAAAGAGAGAGAAATTCTTCCAAAATCCGTTCAGGGGCTCTGATGCAACCTGGACTGACCATATCTAGACCCACAGCTGGATGAGACATGAGGCTGGACACTCTTGGGGCTGAGAGGATTGGTGAACTTGGGTGAGCAAACGCAGACCCTTTAAAGTCCTACTGCGTGGTACCCATGCCGTGGGTCCCAAATCTCCAGGTTCAAGGGCATCTTCCGACATCGAAAACATGCGTGGGAAACCCAGAAGATGGTACACCGTGTGATCGGGAAAGGGTTCTCAAACGCACCTCATGTCTCCTCTCCTTGTGCTCGGGTTCGCCATTCCAGCCGCTCTACTAACCATCTCCCTACTTGGAGAATCAGCACCTTTAACCTCCTGTTTCGGACAGGTCGCAATTTGGCCTGAGGATGAACGGGAAGAGGGGGAACCAATGAGAGACTAGCTCTAGGTGTTGGGACAGGCACAGGTCACTCTATTTTCCCATCAGGAAGAAGAATGAGCCACAGGCTCAGCCTGCCCCCCGGAACCAGAATACGGCCTGAAGCAATCCTGCGCTTTGGCGGCCAGCTCCCAAAAAAGCGAGTTGACAAACGGAGCTCAGGGGCACTGCAACTCACAAACCTGCAGAGTTATAAATGATAACTCTCGTCCACAAATATATTGAGGGAAGGCAACGAGGAGGATTTGAAAGCAAGGCAGAATTGCAGGAAACAGGTGTCAGGAGGCAGACTCGACTCGCCTTGAAAGCACATGAAAAGCGGCAAAGCGTTGACAATGATGCCCTTGGCCAAAAAGGGCGTATGCGTTTTTTCCTGAATATATTCAGGAAAAAACGCATACGCCCTTTTTGGCCAACCAGGCAAGCCGGAAAGGCAAATCAGCGCTACAAAGAAGGCTCGCTTGCCATCGGTCCAAAGGGCCATGCTGAAAAAAGTGTAAAAACCAGAAATGCAGGACAGGCCATGGAGACATGGGAGCCTTGCTACGCTGACGGGCGGGCTGTAAATTGCCAACAGCCACTCTGGAGAAGTGTACGGTGTGTCCTGAAACATGTAATAAGCACAGCTTAGAGAGCATAGGGCACTTCCACTCATGGGCGTATAAATCGGGAAACCTAAAAATCAACAAGACACAGGCACCCCAAAGTTTAGGGCTGCTCTGTTTCCAAGAACCTCCACTTCGCTACACCTTCAATATCCCAGGAAAGCGAAAAATGGATAAAGAAGTTGTGGTACTTAGGCACAATGGAATATCACTCAGCCATGAAATCAATGTCATAAGGCTAGTAGCAGCAGGATGAGTGGATTTAGGTACGATGACTCTCAGTGAAATAAGTCACAGAGAAAAGGACACTTATCCTAAGATATCACTTATAGAGGGAACGTCAAAATCGCTACACTTGAACGGAATTACAAAACAGAACAGAGTCACACATTTAGAAAACACACTATGGCTGCTTAACGGGAAAGGTGAGGTGGGGTGATGCATAAAACAAGGGTTTGAAATTAGCTCAGATACCGTTCCACAAGCCGAATATGTAATAGACAAGACCTACCCCCTGCTCAGTGAACTGGACTCAACAGCCCCTATTCACCGCCCAAGAATATATCTGACTAGTAAGAGTCTTAAAACCTAGGTATTGATCTCTCTCTGGAAGTGCATCAAGAGGGTGTAAAGCGGCATAAACACAGCAGTGAAAAGCAGCTAAACCCCATTATAAAAATAGATTACTTAAAAAAAAACCCCAGAAAACAAAGACAGTGAAAGAGAGAGAAATTCTTCCAAAATCCGTTCAGGGGCTCTGATGCAACCTGGACTGACCATATCTAGACCCACAGCTGGATGAGACATGAGGCTGGACACTCTTGGGGCTGAGAGGATTGGTGAGCTTGGGTGAGCAAACGCAGACCCTTTAAAGTCCTACTGCGTGGTACCCATGCCGTGGGTCCCAAATCTCCAGGTTCAAGGGCATCTTCCGACATCGAAAACATGCGTGGGAAACCCAGAAGATGGTACACCGTGTGATCGGGAAAGGGTTCTCAAACGCACCTCATGTCTCCTCTCCTTGTGCTCGGGTTCGCCATTCCAGCCGCTCTACTAACCATCTCCCTACTTGGAGAATCAGCACCTTTAACCTCCTGTTTCGGACAGGTCGCAATTTGGCCTGAGGATGAACGGGAAGAGGGGGAACCAATGAGAGACTAGCTCTAGGTGTTGGGACAGGCACAGGTCACTCTATTTTCCCATCAGGAAGAAGAATGAGCCACAGGCTCAGCCTGCCCCCCGGAACCAGAATACGGCCTGAAGCAATCCTGCGCTTTGGCGGCCAGCTCCCAAAAAAGCGAGTTGACAAACGGAGCTCAGGGGCACTGCAACTCACAAACCTGCAGAGTTATAAATGATAACTCTCGTCCACAAATATATTGAGGGAAGGCAACGAGGAGGATTTGAAGGCAAGGCAGAATTGCAGGAAACAGGTGTCAGGAGGCAGACTCGACTCGCCTTGAAAGCACATGAAAAGCGGCAAAGCACTGACAATGATGCCCATGGCCAAAAAGGGCGTATGCGTTTTTTCCTGAATATATTCAGGAAAAAACGCATACGCCCTTTTTGGCCAACCAGGCAAGCCGGAAAGGCAAATCAGCGCTACAAAGAAGTCTCGCTTGCCATCGGTCCAAAGGGCCATGCTGAAAAAAGTGTAAAAACCAGAAATGCAGGACAGGCCATGGAGACATGGGAGCCTTGCTACGCTGACGGGCGGGCTGTAAATTGCCAACAGCCACTCTGGAGAAGTGTACGGTGTGTCCTGAAACATGTAATAAGCACAGCTTAGAGAGCATAGGGCACTTCCACTCATGGGCGTATAAATCGGGAAACCTAAAAATCAACAAGACACAGGCACCCCAAAGTTTAGGGCTGCTCTGTTTCCAAGAACCTCCACTTCGCTACACCTTCAATATCCCAGGAAAGCGAAAAATGGATAAAGAAGTTGTGGTACTTAGGCACAATGGAATATCACTCAGCCATGAAATCAATGTCATAAGGCTAGTAGCAGCAGGATGAGTGGATTTAGGTACGATGACTCTCAGTGAAATAAGTCACAGAGAAAAGGACACTTATCCTAAGATATCACTTATAGAGGGAACGTCAAAATCGCTACACTTGAACGGAATTACAAAACAGAACAGAGTCACACATTTAGAAAACACACTATGGCTGCTTAACGGGAAAGGTGAGGTGGGGTGATGCATAAAACAAGGGTTTGAAATTAGCTCAGATACCGTTCCACAAGCCGAATATGTAATAGACAAGACCTACCCCCTGCTCAGTGAACTGGACTCAACAGCCCCTATTCACCGCCCAAGAATATATCTGACTAGTAAGAGTCTTAAAACCTAGGTATTGATCTCTCTCTGGAAGTGCATCAAGAGGGTGTAAAGCGGCATAAACACAGCAGTGAAAAGCAGCTAAACCCCATTATAAAAATAGATTACTTAAAAAAAACCCCAGAAAACAAAGACAGTGAAAGAGAGAGAAATTCTTCCAAAATCCGTTCAGGGGCTCTGATGCAACCTGGACTGACCATATCTAGACCCACAGCTGGATGAGACATGAGGCTGGACACTCTTGGGGCTGAGAGGATTGGTGAGCTTGGGTGAGCAAACGCAGACCCTTTAAAGTCCTACTGCGTGGTACCCATGCCGTGGGTCCCAAATCTCCAGGTTCAAGGGCATCTTCCGACATCGAAAACATGCGTGGGAAACCCAGAAGATGGTACACCGTGTGATCGGGAAAGGTTTCTCAAACGCACCTGATGTCTCCTCTCCTTGTGCTCGGGTTCGCCATTCCAGCCCCTCTACTAACCATCTCCCTACTTGGAGAATCAGCACCTTTAACCTCCTGTTTCGGACAGGTCGCAATTTGGCCTGAGGATGAACGGGAAGAGGGGGAACCAATGAGAGACTAGCTCTAGGTGTTGGGACAGGCACAGGTCACTCTATTTTCCCATCAGGAAGAAGAATGAGCCACAGGCTCAGCCTGCCCCCCGGAACCAGAATACGGCCTGAAGCAATCCTGCGCTTTGGCGGCCAGCTCCCAAAAAAGCGAGTTGACAAACGGAGCTCAGGGGCACTGCAACTCACAAACCTGCAGAGTTATAAATGATAACTCTCGTCCACAAATATATTGAGGGAAGGCAACGAGGAGGATTTGAAAGCAAGGCAGAATTGCAGGAAACAGGTTTCAGGAGGCAGACTCGACTCGCCTTGAAAGCACATGAAAAGCGGCAAAGCGTTGACAATGATGCCCATGGCCAAAAAGGGCGTATGCGTTTTTTCCTGAATATATTCAGGAAAAAACGCATACGCCCTTTTTGGCCAACCAGGCAAGCCGGAAAGGCAAATCAGCGCTACGAAGAAGTCTCGCTTGCCATCGGTCCAAAGGGCCATGCTGAAAAAAGTGTAAAAACCAGAAATGCAGGACAGGCCATGGAGACATGGGAGCCTTGCTACGCTGACGGGCGGGCTGTAAATTGCCAACAGCCACTCTGGAGAAGTGTACGGTGTGTCCTGAAACATGTAACAAGCACAGCTTAGAGAGCATAGGGCACTTCCACTCATGGGCGTATAAATCGGGAAACCTAAAAATCAACAAGACACAGGCACCCCAAAGTTTAGGGCTGCTCTGTTTCCAAGAACCTCCACTTCGCTACACCTTCAATATCCCAGGAAAGCGAAAAATGGATAAAGAAGTTGTGGTACTTAGGCACAATGGAATATCACTCAGCCATGAAATCAATGTCATAAGGCTAGTAGCAGCAGGATGAGTGGATTTAGGTACGATGACTCTCAGTGAAATAAGTCACAGAGAAAAAGACACTTATCCTAAGATATCACTTATAGAGGGAACGTCAAAATCGCTACACTTGAACGGAATTACAAAACAGAACAGAGTCACACATTTAGAAAACACACTATGGCTGCTTAACGGGAAAGGTGAGGTGGGGTGATGCATAAAACAAGGGTTTGAAATTAGCTCAGATACCGTTCCACAAGCCGAATATGTAATAGACAAGACCTACCCCCTGCTCAGTGAACTGGACTCAACAGCCCCTATTCACCGCCCAAGAATATATCTGACTAGTAAGAGTCTTAAAACCTAGGTATTGATCTCTCTCTGGAAGTGCATCAAGAGGGTGTAAAGCGGCATAAACACAGCAGTGAAAAGCAGCTAAACCCCATTATAAAAATAGATTACTTAAAAAAAACCCCAGAAAACAAAGACAGTGAAAGAGAGAGAAATTCTTACAAAATCCGTTCAGGGGCTCTGATGCAACCTGGATTGACCATATCTAGACCCACAGCTGGATGAGACATGAGGCTGGACACTCTTGGGGCTGAGAGGATTGGTGAGCTTGGGTGAGCAAACGCAGACCCTTTAATGTCCTACTGCGTGGTACCCATGCCGTGGGTCCCAAATCTCCAGGTTCAAGGGCATCTTCCGACATCGAAAACATGCGTGGGAAACCCAGAAGATGGTACACCGTGTGATCGGGAAAGGTTTCTCAAACGCACCTGATGTCTCCTCTCCTTGTGCTCGGGTTCGCCATTCCAGCCCCTCTACTAACAATCTCCCTACTTGGAGAATCAGCACCTTTAACCTCCTGTTTCGGACAGGTCGCAATTTGGCCTGAGGATGAACGGGAAGAGGGGGAACCAATGCGAGACTAGCTCTAGGTGTTGGGACAGGCACAGGTCACTCTATTTTCCCATCAGGAAGAAGAATGAACCACAGGCTCAGCCTGCCCCCCGGAACCAGAATACGGCCTGAAGCAATCCTGCGCTTTGGCGGCCAGCTCCCAAAAAAGCGAGTTGACAAATGGAGCTCAGGGGCACTGCAACTCACAAACCTGCAGAGTTATAAATGATAACTCTCGTCCACAAATATATTGAGGGAAGGCAACGAGGAGGATTTGAAAGCAAGGCAGAATTGCAGGAAACAGGTTTCAGGAGGCAGACTCGACTCGCCTTGAAAGCACATGAAAAGCGGCAAAGCGTTGACAGTGATGCCCTTGGCCAAAAAGGGCGTATGCGTTTTTTCCTGAATATATTCAGGAAAAAACGCATACGCCCTTTTTGGCCAACCAGGCAAGCCGGAAAGGCAAATCAGCGCTACGAAGAAGTCTCGCTTGCCATCGGTCCAAAGGGCCATGCTGAAAAAAGTGTAAAAACCAGAAATGCAGGACAGGCCATGGAGACATGGGAGCCTTGCTACGCTGATGGGCGGGCTGTAAATTGCCAACAGCCACTCTGGAGAAGTGTACGGTGTGTCATGAAACATGTAACAAGCACAGCTTAGAGAGCATAGGGCACTTCCACTCATGGGCGTATAAATCGGGAAACCTAAAAATCAACAAGACACAGGCACGCCAAAGTTTAGGGCTGCTCTGTTTCCAAGAACCTCCACTTCGGTACACCTTCAATATCCCAGGAGAGCGAAAAATGGATAAAGAAGTTGTGGTACTTAGGCACAATGGAATATCACTCAGCCATGAAATCAATGTCATAAGGCTAGTAGCAGCAGGATGAGTGGATTTAGGTACGATGACTCTCAGTGAAATAAGTCACAGAGAAAAAGACACTTATCCTAAGATATCACTTATAGAGGGAACGTCAAAATCGCTACACTTGAACGGAATTACAAAACAGAACAGAGTCACACATTTAGAAAACACACTATGGCTGCTTAACGGGAAAGGTGAGGTGGGGTGATGCATAAAACAAGGGTTTGAAATTAGCTCAGATACCGTTCCACAAGCCGAATATGTAATAGACAAGACCTACCCCCTGCTCAGTGAACTGGACTCAACAGCCCCTATTCACCGCCCAAGAATATATCTGACTAGTAAGAGTCTTAAAACCTAGGTATTGATCTCTCTCTGGAAGTGCATCAAGAGGGTGTAAAGCGGCATAAACACAGCAGTGAAAAGCAGCTAAACCCCATTATAAAAATAGATTACTTAAAAAAAACCCCATAAAACAAAGACAGTGAAAGAGAGAGAAATTCTTACAAAATCCGTTCAGGGGCTCTGATGCAACCTGGACTGACCATATCTAGACCCACAGCTGGATGAGACATGAGGCTGGACACTCTTGGGGCTGAGAGGATTGGTGAGCTTGGGTGAGCAAACGCAGACCCTTTAAAGTCCTACTGCGTGGTACCCATGCCGTGGGTCCCAAATCTCCAGGTTCAAGGGCATCTTCCGACATCGAAAACATGCGTGGGAAACCCAGAAGATGGTACACCGTGTGATCGGGAAAGGTTTCTCAAACGCACCTGATGTCTCCTCTCCTTGTGCTCGGGTTCGCCATTCCAGCCCCTCTACTAACAATCTCCCTACTTGGAGAATCAGCACCTTTAACCTCCTGTTTCGGACAGGTCGCAATTTGGCCTGAGGATGAACGGGAAGAGGGGGAACCAATGAGAGACTAGCTCTAGGTGTTGGGACAGGCACAGGTCACTCTATTTTCCCATCAGGAAGAAGAATGAGCCACAGGCTCAGCCTGCCCCCCGGAACCAGAATACGGCCTGAAGCAATCCTGCGCTTTGGCGGCCAGCTCCCAAAAAAGCGAGTTGACAAACGGAGCTCAGGGGCACTGCAACTCACAAACCTGCAGAGTTATAAATGATAACTCTCGTCCACAAATATATTGAGGGAAGGCAACGAGGAGGATTTGAAAGCAAGGCAGAATTGCAGGAAACAGGTTTCAGGAGGCAGACTCGACTCGCCTTGAAAGCACATGAAAAGCGGCAAAGCGTTGACAGTGATGCCCATGGCCAAAAAGGGCGTATGCGTTTTTTCCTGAATATATTCAGGAAAAAACGCATACGCCCTTTTTGGCCAACCAGGCAAGCCGGAAAGGCAAATCAGCGCTACGAAGAAGTCTCGCTTGCCATCGGTCCAAAGGGCCATGCTGAAAAAAGTGTAAAAACCAGAAATGCAGGACAGGCCATGGAGACATGGGAGCCTTGCTACGCTGATGGGCGGGCTGTAAATTGCCAACAGCCACTCTGGAGAAGTGTACGGTGTGTCATGAAACATGTAACAAGCACAGCTTAGAGAGCATAGGGCACTTCCACTCATGGGCGTATAAATCGGGAAACCTAAAAATCAACAAGACACAGGCACCCCAAAGTTTAGGGCTGCTCTGTTTCCAAGAACCTCCACTTCGGTACACCTTCAATATCCCAGGAGAGCGAAAAATGGATAAAGAAGTTGTGGTACTTAGGCACAATGGAATATCACTCAGCCATGAAATCAATGTCATAAGGCTAGTAGCAGCAGGATGAGTGGATTTAGGTACGATGACTCTCAGTGAAATAAGTCACAGAGAAAAAGACACTTATCCTAAGATATCACTTATAGAGGGAACGTCAAAATCGCTACACTTGAACGGAATTACAAAACAGAACAGAGTCACACATTTAGAAAACACACTATGGCTGCTTAACGGGAAAGGTGAGGTGGGGTGATGCATAAAACAAGGGTTTGAAATTAGCTCAGATACCGTTCCACAAGCCGAATATGTAATAGACAAGACCTACCCCCTGCTCAGTGAACTGGACTCAACAGCCCCTATTCACCGCCCAAGAATATATCTGACTAGTAAGAGTCTTAAAACCTAGGTATTGATCTCTCTCTGGAAGTGCATCAAGAGGGTGTAAAGCGGCATAAACACAGCAGTGAAAAGCAGCTAAACCCCATTATAAAAATAGATTACTTAAAAAAAACCCCATAAAACAAAGACAGTGAAAGAGAGAGAAATTCTTACAAAATCCGTTCAGGGGCTCTGATGCAACCTGGACTGACCATATCTAGACCCACAGCTGGATGAGACATGAGGCTGGACACTCTTGGGGCTGAGAGGATTGGTGAGCTTGGGTGAGCAAACGCAGACCCTTTAACGTCCTACTGCGTGGTACCCATGCCGTGGGTCCCAAATCTCCAGGTTCAAGGGCATCTTCCGACATCGAAAACATGCGTGGGAAACCCAGAAGATGGTACACCGTGTGATCGGGAAAGGTTTCTCAAACGCACCTGATGTCTCCTCTCCTTGTGCTCGGGTTCGCCATTCCAGCCCCTCTACTAACAATCTCCCTACTTGGAGAATCAGCACCTTTAACCTCCTGTTTCGGACAGGTCGCAATTTGGCCTGAGGATGAACGGGAAGAGGGGGAACCAATGAGAGACTAGCTCTAGGTGTTGGGACAGGCACAGGTCACTCTATTTTCCCATCAGGAAGAAGAATGAGCCACAGGCTCAGCCTGCCCCCCGGAACCAGAATACGGCCTGAAGCAATCCTGCGCTTTGGCGGCCAGCTCCCAAAAAAGCGAGTTGACAAACGGAGCTCAGGGGCACTGCAACTCACAAACCTGCAGAGTTATAAATGATAACTCTCGTCCACAAATATATTGAGGGAAGGCAACGAGGAGGATTTGAAAGCAAGGCAGAATTGCAGGAAACAGGTGTCAGGAGGCAGACTCGACTCGCCTTGAAAGCACATGAAAAGCGGCAAAGCGTTGACAATGATGCCCTTGGCCAAAAAGGGCGTATGCGTTTTTTCCTGAATATATTCAGGAAAAAACGCATACGCCCTTTTTGGCCAACCAGGCAAGCCGGAAAGGCAAATCAGCGCTACAAAGAAGTCTCGCTTGCCATCGGTCCAAAGGGCCATGCTGAAAAAAGTGTAAAAACCAGAAATGCAGGACAGGCCATGGAGACATGGGAGCCTTGCTACGCTGACGGGCGGGCTGTAAATTGCCAACAGCCACTCTGGAGAAGTGTACGGTGTGTCCTGAAACATGTAATAAGCACAGCTTAGAGAGCATAGGGCACTTCCACTCATGGGCGTATAAATCGGGAAACCTAAAAATCAACAAGACACAGGCACGCCAAAGTTTAGGGCTGCTCTGTTTCCAAGAACCTCCACTTCGGTACACCTTCAATATCCCAGGAGAGCGAAAAATGGATAAAGAAGTTGTGGTACTTAGGCACAATGGAATATCACTCAGCCATGAAATCAATGTCATAAGGCTAGTAGCAGCAGGATGAGTGGATTTAGGTACGATGACTCTCAGTGAAATAAGTCACAGAGAAAAAGACACTTATCCTAAGATATCACTTATAGAGGGAACGTCAAAATCGCTACACTTGAACGGAATTACAAAACAGAACAGAGTCACACATTTAGAAAACACACTATGGCTGCTTAACGGGAAAGGTGAGGTGGGGTGATGCATAAAACAAGGGTTTGAAATTAGCTCAGATACCGTTCCACAAGCCGAATATGTAATAGACAAGACCTACCCCCTGCTCAGTGAACTGGACTCAACAGCCCCTATTCACCGCCCAAGAATATATCTGACTAGTAAGAGTCTTAAAACCTAGGTATTGATCTCTCTCTGGAAGTGCATCAAGAGGGTGTAAAGCGGCATAAACACAGCAGTGAAAAGCAGCTAAACCCCATTATAAAAATAGATTACTTAAAAAAAACCCCAGAAAACAAAGACAGTGAAAGAGAGAGAAATTCTTCCAAAATCCGTTCAGGGGCTCTGATGCAACCTGGATTGACCATATCTAGACCCACAGCTGGATGAGACATGAGGCTGGACACTCTTGGGGCTGAGAGGATTGGTGAGCTTGGGTGAGCAAACGCAGACCCTTTAACGTCCTACTGCGTGGTACCCATGCCGTGGGTCCCAAATCTCCAGGTTCAAGGGCATCTTCCGACATCGAAAACATGCGTGGGAAACCCAGAAGATGGTACACCGTGTGATCGGGAAAGGGTTCTCAAACGCACCTGATGTCTCTTCTCCTTGTGCTCGGGTTCGCCATTCCAGCCCCTCTACTAACCATCTCCCTACTTGGAGAATCAGCACCTTTAACCTCCTGTTTCGGACAGGTCGCAATTTGGCCTGAGGATGAACGGGAAGAGGGGGAACCAATGAGAGACTAGCTCTAGGTGTTGGGACAGGCACAGGTCACTCTATTTTCCCATCAGGAAGAAGAATGAGCCACAGGCTCAGCCTGCCCCCCGGAACCAGAATACGGCCTGAAGCAATCCTGCGCTTTGGCGGCCAGCTCCCAAAAAAGCGAGTTGACAAACGGAGCTCAGGGGCACTGCAACTCACAAACCTGCAGAGTTATAAATGATAACTCTCGTCCACAAATATATTGAGGGAAGGCAACGAGGAGGATTTGAAAGCAAGGCAGAATTGCAGGAAACAGGTGTCAGGAGGCAGACTCGACTCGCCTTGAAAGCACATGAAAAGCGGCAAAGCGTTGACAATGATGCCCTTGGCCAAAAAGGGCGTATGCGTTTTTTCCTGAATATATTCAGGAAAAAACGCATACGCCCTTTTTGGCCAACCAGGCAAGCCGGAAAGGCAAATCAGCGCTACAAAGAAGTCTCGCTTGCCATCGGTCCAAAGGGCCATGCTGAAAAAAGTGTAAAAACCAGAAATGCAGGACAGGCCATGGAGACATGGGAGCCTTGCTACGCTGACGGGCGGGCTGTAAATTGCCAACAGCCACTCTGGAGAAGTGTACGGTGTGTCCTGAAACATGTAATAAGCACAGCTTAGAGAGCATAGGGCACTTCCACTCATGGGCGTATAAATCGGGAAACCTAAAAATCAACAAGACACAGGCACCCCAAAGTTTAGGGCTGCTCTGTTTCCAAGAACCTCCACTTCGGTACACCTTCAATATCCCAGGAGAGCGAAAAATGGATAAAGAAGTTGTGGTACTTAGGCACAATGGAATATCACTCAGCCATGAAATCAATGTCATAAGGCTAGTATCAGCAGGATGAGTGGATTTAGGTACGATGACTCTCAGTGAAATAAGTCACAGAGAAAAAGACACTTATCCTAAGATATCACTTATAGAGGGAATGTCAAAATCGCTACACTTGAACGGAATTACAAAACAGAACAGAGTCACACATTTAGAAAACACACTATGGCTGCTTAACGGGAAAGGTGAGGTGGGGTGATGCATAAAACAAGGGTTTGAAATTAGCTCAGATACCGTTCCACAAGCCGAATATGTAATAGACAAGACCTACTCCCTGCTCAGTGAACTGGACTCAACAGCCCCTATTCACCGCCCAAGAATATATCTGACTAGTAAGAGTCTTAAAACCTAGGTATTGATCTCTCTCTGGAAGTGCATCAAGAGGGTGTAAAGCGGCATAAACACAGCAGTGAAAAGCAGCTAAACCCCATTATAAAAATAGATTACTTAAAAAAAAACCCCAGAAAACAAAGACAGTGAAAGAGAGAGAAATTCTTCCAAAATCCGTTCAGGGGCTCTGATGCAACCTGGATTGACCATATCTAGACCCACAGCTGGATGAGACATGAGGCTGGACACTCTTGGGGCTGAGAGGATTGGTGAGCTTGGGTGAGCAAACGCAGACCCTTTAACGTCCTACTGCGTGGTACCCATGCCGTGGGTCCCAAATCTCCAGGTTCAAGGGCATCTTCCGACATCGAAAACATGCGTGGGAAACCCAGAAGATGGTACACCGTGTGATCGGGAAAGGGTTCTCAAACGCACCTGATGTCTCCTCTCCTTGTGCTCGGGTTCGCCATTCCAGCCGCTCTACTAACCATCTCCCTACTTGGAGAATCAGCACCTTTAACCTCCTGTTTCGGACAGGTCGCAATTTGGCCTGAGGATGAACGGGAAGAGGGGGAACCAATGAGAGACTAGCTCTAGGTGTTGGGACAGGCACAGGTCACTCTATTTTCCCATCAGGAAGAAGAATGAGCCACAGGCTCAGCCTGCCCCCCGGAACCAGAATACGGCCTGAAGCAATCCTGCGCTTTGGCGGCCAGCTCCCAAAAAAGCGAGTTGACAAACGGAGCTCAGGGGCACTGCAACTCACAAACCTGCAGAGTTATAAATGATAACTCTCGTCCACAAATATATTGAGGGAAGGCAACGAGGAGGATTTGAAAGCAAGGCAGAATTGCAGGAAACAGGTGTCAGGAGGCAGACTCGACTCGCCTTGAAAGCACATGAAAAGCGGCAAAGCGTTGACAATGATGCCCTTGGCCAAAAAGGGCGTATGCGTTTTTTCCTGAATATATTCAGGAAAAAACGCATACGCCCTTTTTGGCCAACCAGGCAAGCCGGAAAGGCAAATCAGCGCTACAAAGAAGTCTCGCTTGCCATCGGTCCAAAGGGCCATGCTGAAAAAAGTGTAAAAACCAGAAATGCAGGACAGGCCATGGAGACATGGGAGCCTTGCTACGCTGACGGGCGGGCTGTAAATTGCCAACAGCCACTCTGGAGAAGTGTACGGTGTGTCCTGAAACATGTAATAAGCACAGCTTAGAGAGCATAGGGCACTTCCACTCATGGGCGTATAAATCGGGAAACCTAAAAATCAACAAGACACAGGCACCCCAAAGTTTAGGGCTGCTCTGTTTCCAAGAACCTCCACTTCGCTACACCTTCAATATCCCAGGAAAGCGAAAAATGGATAAAGAAGTTGTGGTACTTAGGCACAATGGAATATCACTCAGCCATGAAATCAATGTCATAAGGCTAGTAGCAGCAGGATGAGTGGATTTAGGTACGATGACTCTCAGTGAAATAAGTCACAGAGAAAAAGACACTTATCCTAAGATATCACTTATAGAGGGAACGTCAAAATCGCTACACTTGAACGGAATTACAAAACAGAACAGAGTCACACATTTAGAAAACACACTATGGCTGCTTAACGGGAAAGGTGAGGTGGGGTGATGCATAAAACAAGGGTTTGAAATTAGCTCAGATACCGTTCCACAAGCCGAATATGTAATAGACAAGACCTACCCCCTGCTCAGTGAACTGGACTCAACAGCCCCTATTCACCGCCCAAGAATATATCTGACTAGTAAGAGTCTTAAAACCTAGGTATTGATCTCTCTCTGGAAGTGCATCAAGAGGGTGTAAAGCGGCATAAACACAGCAGTGAAAAGCAGCTAAACCCCATTATAAAAATAGATTACTTAAAAAAAAACCCCAGAAAACAAAGACAGTGAAAGAGAGAGAAATTCTTCCAAAATCCGTTCAGGGGCTCTGATGCAACCTGGATTGACCATATCTAGACCCACAGCTGGATGAGACATGAGGCTGGACACTCTTGGGGCTGAGAGGATTGGTGAGCTTGGGTGAGCAAACGCAGACCCTTTAACGTCCTACTGCGTGGTACCCATGCCGTGGGTCCCAAATCTCCAGGTTCAAGGGCATCTTCCGACATCGAAAACATGCGTGGGAAACCCAGAAGATGGTACACCGTGTGATCGGGAAAGGGTTCTCAAACGCACCTGATGTCTCCTCTCCTTGTGCTCGGGTTCGCCATTCCAGCCGCTCTACTAACCATCTCCCTACTTGGAGAATCAGCACCTTTAACCTCCTGTTTCGGACAGGTCGCAATTTGGCCTGAGGATGAACGGGAAGAGGGGGAACCAATGAGAGACTAGCTCTAGGTGTTGGGACAGGCACAGGTCACTCTATTTTCCCATCAGGAAGAAGAATGAGCCACAGGCTCAGCCTGCCCCCCGGAACCAGAATACGGCCTGAAGCAATCCTGCGCTTTGGCGGCCAGCTCCCAAAAAAGCGAGTTGACAAACGGAGCTCAGGGGCACTGCAACTCACAAACCTGCAGAGTTATAAATGATAACTCTCGTCCACAAATATATTGAGGGAAGGCAACGAGGAGGATTTGAAAGCAAGGCAGAATTGCAGGAAACAGGTGTCAGGAGGCAGACTCGACTCGCCTTGAAAGCACATGAAAAGCGGCACAGCGTTGACAATGATGCCCTTGGCCAAAAAGGGCGTATGCGTTTTTTCCTGAATATATTCAGGAAAAAACGCATACGCCCTTTTTGGCCAACCAGGCAAGCCGGAAAGGCACATCAGCGCTACAAAGAAGTCTCGCTTGCCATCGGTCCAAAGGGCCATGCTGAAAAAAGTGTAAAAACCAGAAATGCAGGACAGGCCATGGAGACATGGGAGCCTTGCTACGCTGACGGGCGGGCTGTAAATTGCCAACAGCCACTCTGGAGAAGTGTACGGTGTGTCCTGAAACATGTAATAAGCACAGCTTAGAGAGCATAGGGCACTTCCACTCATGGGCGTATAAATCGGGAAACCTAAAAATCAACAAGACACAGGCACCCCAAAGTTTAGGGCTGCTCTGTTTCCAAGAACCTCCACTTCGCTACACCTTCAATATCCCAGGAAAGCGAAAAATGGATAAAGAAGTTGTGGTACTTAGGCACAATGGAATATCACTCAGCCATGAAATCAATGTCATAAGGCTAGTAGCAGCAGGATGAGTGGATTTAGGTACGATGACTCTCAGTGAAATAAGTCACAGAGAAAAAGACACTTATCCTAAGATATCACTTATAGAGGGAATGTCAAAATCGCTACACTTGAACGGAATTACAAAACAGAACAGAGTCACACATTTAGAAAACACACTATGGCTGCTTAACGGGAAAGGTGAGGTGGGGTGATGCATAAAACAAGGGTTTGAAATTAGCTCAGATACCGTTCCACAAGCCGAATATGTAATAGACAAGACCTACCCCCTGCTCAGTGAACTGGACTCAACAGCCCCTATTCACCGCCCAAGATTATATCTGACTAGTAAGAGTCTTAAAACCTAGGTATTGATCTCTCTCTGGAAGTGCATCAAGAGGGTGTAAAGCGGCATAAACACAGCAGTGAAAAGCAGCTAAACCCCATTATAAAAATAGATTACTTAAAAAAAAACCCCAGAAAACAAAGACAGTGAAAGAGAGAGAAATTCTTCCAAAATCCGTTCAGGGGCTCTGATGCAACCTGGATTGACCATATCTAGACCCACAGCTGGATGAGACATGAGGCTGGACACTCTTGGGGCTGAGAGGATTGGTGAGCTTGGGTGAGCAAACGCAGACCCTTTAACGTCCTACTGCGTGGTACCCATGCCGTGGGTCCCAAATCTCCAGGTTCAAGGGCATCTTCCGACATCGAAAACATGCGTGGGAAACCCAGAAGATGGTACACCGTGTGATCGGGAAAGGGTTCTCAAACGCACCTGATGTCTCCTCTCCTTGTGCTCGGGTTCGCCATTCCAGCCGCTCTACTAACCATCTCCCTACTTGGAGAATCAGCACCTTTAACCTCCTGTTTCGGACAGGTCGCAATTTGGCCTGAGGATGAACGGGAAGAGGGGGAACCAATGAGAGACTAGCTCTAGGTGTTGGGACAGGCACAGGTCACTCTATTTTCCCATCAGGAAGAAGAATGAGCCACAGGCTCAGCCTGCCCCCCGGAACCAGAATACGGCCTGAAGCAATCCTGCGCTTTGGCGGCCAGCTCCCAAAAAAGCGAGTTGACAAACGGAGCTCAGGGGCACTGCAACTCACAAACCTGCAGAGTTATAAATGATAACTCTCGTCCACAAATATATTGAGGGAAGGCAACGAGGAGGATTTGAAAGCAAGGCAGAATTGCAGGAAACAGGTGTCAGGAGGCAGACTCGACTCGCCTTGAAAGCACATGAAAAGCGGCAAAGCGTTGACAATGATGCCCTTGGCCAATAAGGGCGTATGCGTTTTTTCCTGAATATATTCAGGAAAAAACGCATACGCCCTTTTTGGCCAACCAGGCAAGCCGGAAAGGCAAATCAGCGCTACAAAGAAGGCTCGCTTGCCATCGGTCCAAAGGGCCATGCTGAAAAAAGTGTAAAAACCAGAAATGCAGGACAGGCCATGGAGACATGGGAGCCTTGCTACGCTGACGGGCGGGCTGTAAATTGCCAACAGCCACTCTGGAGAAGTGTACGGTGTGTCCTGAAACATGTAATAAGCACAGCTTAGAGAGCATAGGGCACTTCCACTCATGGGCGTATAAATCGGGAAACCTAAAAATCAACAAGACACAGGCACCCCAAAGTTTAGGGCTGCTCTGTTTCCAAGAACCTCCACTTCGCTACACCTTCAATATCCCAGGAAAGCGAAAAATGGATAAAGAAGTTGTGGTACTTAGGCACAATGGAATATCACTCAGCCATGAAATCAATGTCATAAGGCTAGTAGCAGCAGGATGAGTGGATTTAGGTACGATGACTCTCAGTGAAATAAGTCACAGAGAAAAAGACACTTATCCTAAGATATCACTTATAGAGGGAACGTCAAAATCGCTACACTTGAACGGAATTACAAAACAGAACAGAGTCACACATTTAGAAAACACACTATGGCTGCTTAACGGGAAAGGTGAGGTGGGGTGATGCATAAAACAAGGGTTTGAAATTAGCTCAGATACCGTTCCACAAGCCGAATATGTAATAGACAAGACCTACCCCCTGCTCAGTGAACTGGACTCAACAGCCCCTATTCACCGCCCAAGAATATATCTGACTAGTAAGAGTCTTAAAACCTAGGTATTGATCTCTCTCTGGAAGTGCATCAAGAGGGTGTAAAGCGGCATAAACACAGCAGTGAAAAGCAGCTAAACCCCATTATAAAAATAGATTACTTAAAAAAAAACCCCAGAAAACAAAGAC
Organism: Eubalaena glacialis; assembly: GCF_028564815.1. Lineage (NCBI taxonomy): Eukaryota > Metazoa > Chordata > Mammalia > Artiodactyla > Balaenidae > Eubalaena > Eubalaena glacialis. Next base: position 92,153 of record NW_026871453.1, read on the forward strand.
AGTGAAAGAGAGAGAAATTCTTCCAAAATCCGTTCAGGGGCTCTGATGCAACCTGGACTGACCATATCTAGACCCACAGCTGGATGAGACATGAGGCTGGACACTCTTGGGGCTGAGAGGATTGGTGAACTTGGGTGAGCAAACGCAGACCCTTTAAAGTCCTACTGCGTGGTACCCATGCCGTGGGTCCCAAATCTCCAGGTTCAAGGGCATCTTCCGACATCGAAAACATGCGTGGGAAACCCAGAAGATGGTACACCGTGTGATCGGGAAAGGGTTCTCAAACGCACCTCATGTCTCCTCTCCTTGTGCTCGGGTTCGCCATTCCAGCCGCTCTACTAACCATCTCCCTACTTGGAGAATCAGCACCTTTAACCTCCTGTTTCGGACAGGTCGCAATTTGGCCTGAGGATGAACGGGAAGAGGGGGAACCAATGAGAGACTAGCTCTAGGTGTTGGGACAGGCACAGGTCACTCTATTTTCCCATCAGGAAGAAGAATGAGCCACAGGCTCAGCCTGCCCCCCGGAACCAGAATACGGCCTGAAGCAATCCTGCACTTTGGCGGCCAGCTCCCAAAAAAGCGAGTTGACAAACGGAGCTCAGGGGCACTGCAACTCACAAACCTGCAGAGTTATAAATGATAACTCTCGTCCACAAATATATTGAGGGAAGGCAACGAGGAGGATTTGAAAGCAAGGCAGAATTGCAGGAAACAGGTGTCAGGAGGCAGACTCGACTCGCCTTGAAAGCACATGAAAAGCGGCAAAGCGTTGACAATGATGCCCTTGGCCAAAAAGGGCGTATGCGTTTTTTCCTGAATATATTCAGGAAAAAACGCATACGCCCTTTTTGGCCAACCAGGCAAGCCGGAAAGGCAAATCAGCGCTACAAAGAAGGCTCGCTTGCCATCGGTCCAAAGGGCCATGCTGAAAAAAGTGTAAAAACCAGAAATGCAGGACAGGCCATGGAGACATGGGAGCCTTGCTACGCTGACGGGCGGGCTGTAAATTGCCAACAGCCACTCTGGAGAAGTGTACGGTGTGTCCTGAAACATGTAATAAGCACAGCTTAGAGAGCATAGGGCACTTCCACTCATGGGCGTATAAATCGGGAAACCTAAAAATCAACAAGACACAGGCACCCCAAAGTTTAGGGCTGCTCTGTTTCCAAGAACCTCCACTTCGCTACACCTTCAATATCCCAGGAAAGCGAAAACTGGATAAAGAAGTTGTGGTACTTAGGCACAATGGAATATCACTCAGCCATGAAATCAATGTCATAAGGCTAGTAGCAGCAGGATGAGTGGATTTAGGTACGATGACTCTCAGTGAAATAAGTCACAGAGAAAAGGACACTTATCCTAAGATATCACTTATAGAGGGAACGTCAAAATCGCTACACTTGAACGGAATTACAAAACAGAACAGAGTCACACATTTAGAAAACACACTATGGCTGCTTAACGGGAAAGGTGAGGTGGGGTGATGCATAAAACAAGGGTTTGAAATTAGCTCAGATACCGTTCCACAAGCCGAATATGTAATAGACAAGACCTACCCCCTGCTCAGTGAACTGGACTCAACAGCCCCTATTCACCGCCCAAGAATATATCTGACTAGTAAGAGTCTTAAAACCTAGGTATTGATCTCTCTCTGGAAGTGCATCAAGAGGGTGTAAAGCGGCATAAACACAGCAGTGAAAAGCAGCTAAACCCCATTATAAAAATAGATTACTTAAAAAAAAACCCCAGAAAACAAAGACAGTGAAAGAGAGAGAAATTCTTCCAAAATCCGTTCAGGGGCTCTGATGCAACCTGGACTGACCATATCTAGACCCACAGCTGGATGAGACATGAGGCTGGACACTCTTGGGGCTGAGAGGATTGGTGAGCTTGGGTGAGCAAACGCAGACCCTTTAAAGTCCTACTGCGTGGTACCCATGCCGTGGGTCCCAAATCTCCAGGTTCAAGGGCATCTTCCGACATCGAAAACATGCGTGGGAAACCCAGAAGATGGTACACCGTGTGATCGGGAAAGGGTTCTCAAACGCACCTCATGTCTCCTCTCCTTGTGCTCGGGTTCGCCATTCCAGCCGCTCTACTAACCATCTCCCTACTTGGAGAATCAGCACCTTTAACCTCCTGTTTCGGACAGGTCGCAATTTGGCCTGAGGATGAACGGGAAGAGGGGGAACCAATGAGAGACTAGCTCTAGGTGTTGGGACAGGCACAGGTCACTCTATTTTCCCATCAGGAAGAAGAATGAGCCACAGGCTCAGCCTGCCCCCCGGAACCAGAATACGGCCTGAAGCAATCCTGCGCTTTGGCGGCCAGCTCCCAAAAAAGCGAGTTGACAAACGGAGCTCAGGGGCACTGCAACTCACAAACCTGCAGAGTTATAAATGATAACTCTCGTCCACAAATATATTGAGGGAAGGCAACGAGGAGGATTTGAAGGCAAGGCAGAATTGCAGGAAACAGGTGTCAGGAGGCAGACTCGACTCGCCTTGAAAGCACATGAAAAGCGGCAAAGCATTGACAATGATGCCCATGGCCAAAAAGGGCGTATGCGTTTTTTCCTGAATATATTCAGGAAAAAACGCATACGCCCTTTTTGGCCAACCAGGCAAGCCGGAAAGGCAAATCAGCGCTACAAAGAAGTCTCGCTTGCCATCGGTCCAAAGGGCCATGCTGAAAAAAGTGTAAAAACCAGAAATGCAGGACAGGCCATGGAGACATGGGAGCCTTGCTACGCTGACGGGCGGGCTGTAAATTGCCAACAGCCACTCTGGAGAAGTGTACGGTGTGTCCTGAAACATGTAATAAGCACAGCTTAGAGAGCATAGGGCACTTCCACTCATGGGCGTATAAATCGGGAAACCTAAAAATCAACAAGACACAGGCACCCCAAAGTTTAGGGCTGCTCTGTTTCCAAGAACCTCCACTTCGCTACACCTTCAATATCCCAGGAAAGCGAAAAATGGATAAAGAAGTTGTGGTACTTAGGCACAATGGAATATCACTCAGCCATGAAATCAATGTCATAAGGCTAGTAGCAGCAGGATGAGTGGATTTAGGTACGATGACTCTCAGTGAAATAAGTCACAGAGAAAAGGACACTTATCCTAAGATATCACTTATAGAGGGAACGTCAAAATCGCTACACTTGAACGGAATTACAAAACAGAACAGAGTCACACATTTAGAAAACACACTATGGCTGCTTAACGGGAAAGGTGAGGTGGGGTGATGCATAAAACAAGGGTTTGAAATTAGCTCAGATACCGTTCCACAAGCCGAATATGTAATAGACAAGACCTACCCCCTGCTCAGTGAACTGGACTCAACAGCCCCTATTCACCGCCCAAGAATATATCTGACTAGTAAGAGTCTTAAAACCTAGGTATTGATCTCTCTCTGGAAGTGCATCAAGAGGGTGTAAAGCGGCATAAACACAGCAGTGAAAAGCAGCTAAACCCCATTATAAAAATAGATTACTTAAAAAAAAACCCCAGAAAACAAAGACAGTGAAAGAGAGAGAAATTCTTCCAAAATCCGTTCAGGGGCTCTGATGCAACCTGGACTGACCATATCTAGACCCACAGCTGGATGAGACATGAGGCTGGACACTCTTGGGGCTGAGAGGATTGGTGAGCTTGGGTGAGCAAACGCAGACCCTTTAAAGTCCTACTGCGTGGTACCCATGCCGTGGGTCCCAAATCTCCAGGTTCAAGGGCATCTTCCGACATCGAAAACATGCGTGGGAAACCCAGAAGATGGTACACCGTGTGATCGGGAAAGGGTTCTCAAACGCACCTCATTTCTCCTCTCCTTGTGCTCGGGTTCGCCATTCCAGCCGCTCTACTAACCATCTCCCTACTTGGAGAATCAGCACCTTTAACCTCCTGTTTCGGACAGGTCGCAATTTGGCCTGAGGATGAACGGGAAGAGGGGGAACCAATGAGAGACTAGCTCTAGGTGTTGGGACAGGCACAGGTCACTCTATTTTCCCATCAGGAAGAAGAATGAGCCACAGGCTCAGCCTGCCCCCCGGAACCAGAATACGGCCTGAAGCAATCCTGCGCTTTGGCGGCCAGCTCCCAAAAAAGCGAGTTGACAAACGGAGCTCAGGGGCACTGCAACTCACAAACCTGCAGAGTTATAAATGATAACTCTCGTCCACAAATATATTGAGGGAAGGCAACGAGGAGGATTTGAAGGCAAGGCAGAATTGCAGGAAACAGGTGTCAGGAGGCAGACTCGACTCGCCTTGAAAGCACATGAAAAGCGGCAAAGCGTTGACAATGATGCCCATGGCCAAAAAGGGCGTATGCGTTTTTTCCTGAATATATTCAGGAAAAAACGCATACGCCCTTTTTGGCCAACCAGGCAAGCCGGAAAGGCAAATCAGCGCTACAAAGAAGTCTCGCTTGCCATCGGTCCAAAGGGCCATGCTGAAAAAAGTGTAAAAACCAGAAATGCAGGACAGGCCATGGAGACATGGGAGCCTTGCTACGCTGACGGGCGGGCTGTAAATTGCCAACAGCCACTCTGGAGAAGTGTACGGTGTGTCCTGAAACATGTAATAAGCACAGCTTAGAGAGCATAGGGCACTTCCACTCATGGGCGTATAAATCGGGAAACCTAAAAATCAACAAGACACAGGCACCCCAAAGTTTAGGGCTGCTCTGTTTCCAAGAACCTCCACTTCGCTACACCTTCAATATCCCAGGAAAGCGAAAAATGGATAAAGAAGTTGTGGTACTTAGGCACAATGGAATATCACTCAGCCATGAAATCAATGTCATAAGGCTAGTAGCAGCAGGATGAGTGGATTTAGGTACGATGACTCTCAGTGAAATAAGTCACAGAGAAAAGGACACTTATCCTAAGATATCACTTATAGAGGGAACGTCAAAATCGCTACACTTGAACGGAATTACAAAACAGAACAGAGTCACACATTTAGAAAACACACTATGGCTGCTTAACGGGAAAGGTGAGGTGGGGTGATGCATAAAACAAGGGTTTGAAATTAGCTCAGATACCGTTCCACAAGCCGAATATGTAATAGACAAGACCTACCCCCTGCTCAGTGAACTGGACTCAACAGCCCCTATTCACCGCCCAAGAATATATCTGACTAGTAAGAGTCTTAAAACCTAGGTATTGATCTCTCTCTGGAAGTGCATCAAGAGGGTGTAAAGCGGCATAAACACAGCAGTGAAAAGCAGCTAAACCCCATTATAAAAATAGATTACTTAAAAAAAAACCCCAGAAAACAAAGACAGTGAAAGAGAGAGAAATTCTTCCAAAATCCGTTCAGGGGCTCTGATGCAACCTGGATTGACCATATCTAGACCCACAGCTGGATGAGACATGAGGCTGGACACTCTTGGGGCTGAGAGGATTGGTGAGCTTGGGTGAGCAAACGCAGACCCTTTAAAGTCCTACTGCGTGGTACCCATGCCGTGGGTCCCAAATCTCCAGGTTCAAGGGCATCTTCCGACATCGAAAACATGCGTGGGAAACCCAGAAGATGGTACACCGTGTGATCGGGAAAGGGTTCTCAAACGCACCTCATGTCTCCTCTCCTTGTGCTCGGGTTCGCCATTCCAGCCGCTCTACTAACCATCTCCCTACTTGGAGAATCAGCACCTTTAACCTCCTGTTTCGGACAGGTCGCAATTTGGCCTGAGGATGAACGGGAAGAGGGGGAACCAATGAGAGACTAGCTCTAGGTGTTGGGACAGGCACAGGTCACTCTATTTTCCCATCAGGAAGAAGAATGAGCCACAGGCTCAGCCTGCCCCCCGGAACCAGAATACGGCCTGAAGCAATCCTGCGCTTTGGCGGCCAGCTCCCAAAAAAGCGAGTTGACAAACGGAGCTCAGGGGCACTGCAACTCACAAACCTGCAGAGTTATAAATGATAACTCTCGTCCACAAATATATTGAGGGAAGGCAACGAGGAGGATTTGAAAGCAAGGCAGAATTGCAGGAAACAGGTGTCAGGAGGCAGACTCGACTCGCCTTGAAAGCACATGAAAAGCGGCAAAGCGTTGACAATGATGCCCTTGGCCAAAAAGGGCGTATGCGTTTTTTCCTGAATATATTCAGGAAAAAACGCATACGCCCTTTTTGGCCAACCAGGCAAGCCGGAAAGGCAAATCAGCGCTACAAAGAAGTCTCGCTTGCCATCGGTCCAAAGGGCCATGCTGAAAAAAGTGTAAAAACCAGAAATGCAGGACAGGCCATGGAGACATGGGAGCCTTGCTACGCTGACGGGCGGGCTGTAAATTGCCAACAGCCACTCTGGAGAAGTGTACGGTGTGTCCTGAAACATGTAATAAGCACAGCTTAGAGAGCATAGGGCACTTCCACTCATGGGCGTATAAATCGGGAAACCTAAAAATCAACAAGACACAGGCACCCCAAAGTTTAGGGCTGCTCTGTTTCCAAGAACCTCCACTTCGCTACACCTTCAATATCCCAGGAAAGCGAAAAATGGATAAAGAAGTTGTGGTACTTAGGCACAATGGAATATCACTCAGCCATGAAATCAATGTCATAAGGCTAGTAGCAGCAGGATGAGTGGATTTAGGTACGATGACTCTCAGTGAAATAAGTCACAGAGAAAAGGACACTTATCCTAAGATATCACTTATAGAGGGAACGTCAAAATCGCTACACTTGAACGGAATTACAAAACAGAACAGAGTCACACATTTAGAAAACACACTATGGCTGCTTAACGGGAAAGGTGAGGTGGGGTGATGCATAAAACAAGGGTTTGAAATTAGCTCAGATACCGTTCCACAAGCCGAATATGTAATAGACAAGACCTACCCCCTGCTCAGTGAACTGGACTCAACAGCCCCTATTCACCGCCCAAGAATATATCTGACTAGTAAGAGTCTTAAAACCTAGGTATTGATCTCTCTCTGGAAGTGCATCAAGAGGGTGTAAAGCGGCATAAACACAGCAGTGAAAAGCAGCTAAACCCCATTATAAAAATAGATTACTTAAAAAAAAACCCCAGAAAACAAAGACAGTGAAAGAGAGAGAAATTCTTCCAAAATCCGTTCAGGGGCTCTGATGCAACCTGGATTGACCATATCTAGACCCACAGCTGGATGAGACATGAGGCTGGACACTCTTGGGGCTGAGAGGATTGGTGAGCTTGGGTGAGCAAACGCAGACCCTTTAAAGTCCTACTGCGTGGTACCCATGCCGTGGGTCCCAAATCTCCAGGTTCAAGGGCATCTTCCGACATCGAAAACATGCGTGGGAAACCCAGAAGATGGTACACCGTGTGATCGGGAAAGGGTTCTCAAACGCACCTCATGTCTCCTCTCCTTGTGCTCGGGTTCGCCATTCCAGCCGCTCTACTAACCATCTCCCTACTTGGAGAATCAGCACCTTTAACCTCCTGTTTCGGACAGGTCGCAATTTGGCCTGAGGATGAACGGGAAGAGGGGGAACCAATGAGAGACTAGCTCTAGGTGTTGGGACAGGCACAGGTCACTCTATTTTCCCATCAGGAAGAAGAATGAGCCACAGGCTCAGCCTGCCCCCCGGAACCAGAATACGGCCTGAAGCAATCCTGCGCTTTGGCGGCCAGCTCCCAAAAAAGCGAGTTGACAAACGGAGCTCAGGGGCACTGCAACTCACAAACCTGCAGAGTTATAAATGATAACTCTCGTCCACAAATATATTGAGGGAAGGCAACGAGGAGGATTTGAAAGCAAGGCAGAATTGCAGGAAACAGGTGTCAGGAGGCAGACTCGACTCGCCTTGAAAGCACATGAAAAGCGGCAAAGCGTTGACAATGATGCCCTTGGCCAAAAAGGGCGTATGCGTTTTTTCCTGAATATATTCAGGAAAAAACGCATACGCCCTTTTTGGCCAACCAGGCAAGCCGGAAAGGCAAATCAGCGCTACAAAGAAGTCTCGCTTGCCATCGGTCCAAAGGGCCATGCTGAAAAAAGTGTAAAAACCAGAAATGCAGGACAGGCCATGGAGACATGGGAGCCTTGCTACGCTGACGGGCGGGCTGTAAATTGCCAACAGCCACTCTGGAGAAGTGTACGGTGTGTCCTGAAACATGTAATAAGCACAGCTTAGAGAGCATAGGGCACTTCCACTCATGGGCGTATAAATCGGGAAACCTAAAAATCAACAAGACACAGGCACCCCAAAGTTTAGGGCTGCTCTGTTTCCAAGAACCTCCACTTCGGTACACCTTCAATATCCCAGGAAAGCGAAAAATGGATAAAGAAGTTGTGGTACTTAGGCACAATGGAATATCACTCAGCCATGAAATCAATGTCATAAGGCTAGTAGCAGCAGGATGAGTGGATTTAGGTACGATGACTCTCAGTGAAATAAGTCACAGAGAAAAAGACACTTATCCTAAGATATCACTTATAGAGGGAACGTCAAAATCGCTACACTTGAACGGAATTACAAAACAGAACAGAGTCACACATTTAGAAAACACACTATGGCTGCTTAACGGGAAAGGTGAGGTGGGGTGATGCATAAAACAAGGGTTTGAAATTAGCTCAGATACCGTTCCACAAGCCGAATATGTAATAGACAAGACCTACCCCCTGCTCAGTGAACTGGACTCAACAGCCCCTATTCACCGCCCAAGAATATATCTGACTAGTAAGAGTCTTAAAACCTAGGTATTGATCTCTCTCTGGAAGTGCATCAAGAGGGTGTAAAGCGGCATAAACACAGCAGTGAAAAGCAGCTAAACCCCATTATAAAAATAGATTACTTAAAAAAAAACCCCAGAAAACAAAGACAGTGAAAGAGAGAGAAATTCTTCCAAAATCCGTTCAGGGGCTCTGATGCAACCTGGACTGACCATATCTAGACCCACAGCTGGATGAGACATGAGGCTGGACACTCTTGGGGCTGAGAGGATTGGTGAGCTTGGGTGAGCAAACGCAGACCCTTTAAAGTCCTACTGCGTGGTACCCATGCCGTGGGTCCCAAATCTCCAGGTTCAAGGGCATCTTCCGACATCGAAAACATGCGTGGGAAACCCAGAAGATGGTACACCGTGTGATCGGGAAAGGGTTCTCAAACGCACCTCATTTCTCCTCTCCTTGTGCTCGGGTTCGCCATTCCAGCCGCTCTACTAACCATCTCCCTACTTGGAGAATCAGCACCTTTAACCTCCTGTTTCGGACAGGTCGCAATTTGGCCTGAGGATGAACGGGAAGAGGGGGAACCAATGAGAGACTAGCTCTAGGTGTTGGGACAGGCACAGGTCACTCTATTTTCCCATCAGGAAGAAGAATGAGCCACAGGCTCAGCCTGCCCCCCGGAACCAGAATACGGCCTGAAGCAATCCTGCGCTTTGGCGGCCAGCTCCCAAAAAAGCGAGTTGACAAACGGAGCTCAGGGGCACTGCAACTCACAAACCTGCAGAGTTATAAATGATAACTCTCGTCCACAAATATATTGAGGGAAGGCAACGAGGAGGATTTGAAAGCAAGGCAGAATTGCAGGAAACAGGTGTCAGGAGGCAGACTCGACTCGCCTTGAAAGCACATGAAAAGCGGCAAAGCGTTGACAATGATGCCCTTGGCCAAAAAGGGCGTATGCGTTTTTTCCTGAATATATTCAGGAAAAAACGCATACGCCCTTTTTGGCCAACCAGGCAAGCCGGAAAGGCAAATCAGCGCTACAAAGAAGTCTCGCTTGCCATCGGTCCAAAGGGCCATGCTGAAAAAAGTGTAAAAACCAGAAATGCAGGACAGGCCATGGAGACATGGGAGCCTTGCTACGCTGACGGGCGGGCTGTAAATTGCCAACAGCCACTCTGGAGAAGTGTACGGTGTGTCCTGAAACATGTAATAAGCACAGCTTAGAGAGCATAGGGCACTTCCACTCATGGGCGTATAAATCGGGAAACCTAAAAATCAACAAGACACAGGCACCCCAAAGTTTAGGGCTGCTCTGTTTCCAAGAACCTCCACTTCGCTACACCTTCAATATCCCAGGAAAGCGAAAAATGGATAAAGAAGTTGTGGTACTTAGGCACAATGGAATATCACTCAGCCATGAAATCAATGTCATAAGGCTAGTAGCAGCAGGATGAGTGGATTTAGGTACGATGACTCTCAGTGAAATAAGTCACAGAGAAAAAGACACTTATCCTAAGATATCACTTATAGAGGGAACGTCAAAATCGCTACACTTGAACGGAATTACAAAACAGAACAGAGTCACACATTTAGAAAACACACTATGGCTGCTTAACGGGAAAGGTGAGGTGGGGTGATGCATAAAACAAGGGTTTGAAATTAGCTCAGATACCGTTCCACAAGCCGAATATGTAATAGACAAGACCTACCCCCTGCTCAGTGAACTGGACTCAACAGCCCCTATTCACCGCCCAAGAATATATCTGACTAGTAAGAGTCTTAAAACCTAGGTATTGATCTCTCTCTGGAAGTGCATCAAGAGGGTGTAAAGCGGCATAAACACAGCAGTGAAAAGCAGCTAAACCCCATTATAAAAATAGATTACTTAAAAAAAAACCCCAGAAAACAAAGACAGTGAAAGAGAGAGAAATTCTTCCAAAATCCGTTCAGGGGCTCTGATGCAACCTGGATTGACCATATCTAGACCCACAGCTGGATGAGACATGAGGCTGGACACTCTTGGGGCTGAGAGGATTGGTGAGCTTGGGTGAGCAAACGCAGACCCTTTAAAGTCCTACTGCGTGGTACCCATGCCGTGGGTCCCAAATCTCCAGGTTCAAGGGCATCTTCCGACATCGAAAACATGCGTGGGAAACCCAGAAGATGGTACACCGTGTGATCGGGAAAGGGTTCTCAAACGCACCTCATGTCTCCTCTCCTTGTGCTCGGGTTCGCCATTCCAGCCGCTCTACTAACCATCTCCCTACTTGGAGAATCAGCACCTTTAACCTCCTGTTTCGGACAGGTCGCAATTTGGCCTGAGGATGAACGGGAAGAGGGGGAACCAATGAGAGACTAGCTCTAGGTGTTGGGACAGGCACAGGTCACTCTATTTTCCCATCAGGAAGAAGAATGAGCCACAGGCTCAGCCTGCCCCCCGGAACCAGAATACGGCCTGAAGCAATCCTGCGCTTTGGCGGCCAGCTCCCAAAAAAGCGAGTTGACAAACGGAGCTCAGGGGCACTGCAACTCACAAACCTGCAGAGTTATAAATGATAACTCTCGTCCACAAATATATTGAGGGAAGGCAACGAGGAGGATTTGAAAGCAAGGCAGAATTGCAGGAAACAGGTGTCAGGAGGCAGACTCGACTCGCCTTGAAAGCACATGAAAAGCGGCAAAGCGTTGACAATGATGCCCTTGGCCAAAAAGGGCGTATGCGTTTTTTCCTGAATATATTCAGGAAAAAACGCATACGCCCTTTTTGGCCAACCAGGCAAGCCGGAAAGGCAAATCAGCGCTACAAAGAAGTCTCGCTTGCCATCGGTCCAAAGGGCCATGCTGAAAAAAGTGTAAAAACCAGAAATGCAGGACAGGCCATGGAGACATGGGAGCCTTGCTACGCTGACGGGCGGGCTGTAAATTGCCAACAGCCACTCTGGAGAAGTGTACGGTGTGTCCTGAAACATGTAATAAGCACAGCTTAGAGAGCATAGGGCACTTCCACTCATGGGCGTATAAATCGGGAAACCTAAAAATCAACAAGACACAGGCACCCCAAAGTTTAGGGCTGCTCTGTTTCCAAGAACCTCCACTTCGCTACACCTTCAATATCCCAGGAAAGCGAAAAATGGATAAAGAAGTTGTGGTACTTAGGCACAATGGAATATCACTCAGCCATGAAATCAATGTCATAAGGCTAGTAGCAGCAGGATGAGTGGATTTAGGTACGATGACTCTCAGTGAAATAAGTCACAGAGAAAAGGACACTTATCCTAAGATATCACTTATAGAGGGAACGTCAAAATCGCTACACTTGAACGGAATTACAAAACAGAACAGAGTCACACATTTAGAAAACACACTATGGCTGCTTAACGGGAAAGGTGAGGTGGGGTGATGCATAAAACAAGGGTTTGAAATTAGCTCAGATACCGTTCCACAAGCCGAATATGTAATAGACAAGACCTACCCCCTGCTCAGTGAACTGGACTCAACAGCCCCTATTCACCGCCCAAGAATATATCTGACTAGTAAGAGTCTTAAAACCTAGGTATTGATCTCTCTCTGGAAGTGCATCAAGAGGGTGTAAAGCGGCATAAACACAGCAGTGAAAAGCAGCTAAACCCCATTATAAAAATAGATTACTTAAAAAAAAACCCCAGAAAACAAAGACAGTGAAAGAGAGAGAAATTCTTCCAAAATCCGTTCAGGGGCTCTGATGCAACCTGGATTGACCATATCTAGACCCACAGCTGGATGAGACATGAGGCTGGACACTCTTGGGGCTGAGAGGATTGGTGAGCTTGGGTGAGCAAACGCAGACCCTTTAAAGTCCTACTGCGTGGTACCCATGCCGTGGGTCCCAAATCTCCAGGTTCAAGGGCATCTTCCGACATCGAAAACATGCGTGGGAAACCCAGAAGATGGTACACCGTGTGATCGGGAAAGGGTTCTCAAACGCACCTCATGTCTCCTCTCCTTGTGCTCGGGTTCGCCATTCCAGCCGCTCTACTAACCATCTCCCTACTTGGAGAATCAGCACCTTTAACCTCCTGTTTCGGACAGGTCGCAATTTGGCCTGAGGATGAACGGGAAGAGGGGGAACCAATGAGAGACTAGCTCTAGGTGTTGGGACAGGCACAGGTCACTCTATTTTCCCATCAGGAAGAAGAATGAGCCACAGGCTCAGCCTGCCCCCCGGAACCAGAATACGGCCTGAAGCAATCCTGCGCTTTGGCGGCCAGCTCCCAAAAAAGCGAGTTGACAAACGGAGCTCAGGGGCACTGCAACTCACAAACCTGCAGAGTTATAAATGATAACTCTCGTCCACAAATATATTGAGGGAAGGCAACGAGGAGGATTTGAAAGCAAGGCAGAATTGCAGGAAACAGGTGTCAGGAGGCAGACTCGACTCGCCTTGAAAGCACATGAAAAGCGGCAAAGCGTTGACAATGATGCCCTTGGCCAAAAAGGGCGTATGCGTTTTTTCCTGAATATATTCAGGAAAAAACGCATACGCCCTTTTTGGCCAACCAGGCAAGCCGGAAATGCAAATCAGCGCTACAAAGAAGTCTCGCTTGCCATCGGTCCAAAGGGCCATGCTGAAAAAAGTGTAAAAACCAGAAATGCAGGACAGGCCATGGAGACATGGGAGCCTTGCTACGCTGACGGGCGGGCTGTAAATTGCCAACAGCCACTCTGGAGAAGTGTACGGTGTGTCCTGAAACATGTAATAAGCACAGCTTAGAGAGCATAGGGCACTTCCACTCATGGGCGTATAAATCGGGAAACCTAAAAATCAACAAGACACAGGCACCCCAAAGTTTAGGGCTGCTCTGTTTCCAAGAACCTCCACTTCGGTACACCTTCAATATCCCAGGAAAGCGAAAAATGGATAAAGAAGTTGTGGTACTTAGGCACAATGGAATATCACTCAGCCATGAAATCAATGTCATAAGGCTAGTAGCAGCAGGATGAGTGGATTTAGGTACGATGACTCTCAGTGAAATAAGTCACAGAGAAAAAGACACTTATCCTAAGATATCACTTATAGAGGGAACGTCAAAATCGCTACACTTGAACGGAATTACAAAACAGAACAGAGTCACACATTTAGAAAACACACTATGGCTGCTTAACGGGAAAGGTGAGGTGGGGTGATGCATAAAACAAGGGTTTGAAATTAGCTCAGATACCGTTCCACAAGCCGAATATGTAATAGACAAGACCTACCCCCTGCTCAGTGAACTGGACTCAACAGCCCCTATTCACCGCCCAAGAATATATCTGACTAGTAAGAGTCTTAAAACCTAGGTATTGATCTCTCTCTGGAAGTGCATCAAGAGGGTGTAAAGCGGCATAAACACAGCAGTGAAAAGCAGCTAAACCCCATTATAAAAATAGATTACTTAAAAAAAAACCCCAGAAAACAAAGACAGTGAAAGAGAGAGAAATTCTTCCAAAATCCGTTCAGGGGCTCTGATGCAACCTGGACTGACCATATCTAGACCCACAGCTGGATGAGACATGAGGCTGGACACTCTTGGGGCTGAGAGGATTGGTGAGCTTGGGTGAGCAAACGCAGACCCTTTAAAGTCCTACTGCGTGGTACCCATGCCGTGGGTCCCAAATCTCCAGGTTCAAGGGCATCTTCCGACATCGAAAACATGCGTGGGAAACCCAGAAGATGGTACACCGTGTGATCGGGAAAGGGTTCTCAAACGCACCTCATTTCTCCTCTCCTTGTGCTCGGGTTCGCCATTCCAGCCGCTCTACTAACCATCTCCCTACTTGGAGAATCAGCACCTTTAACCTCCTGTTTCGGACAGGTCGCAATTTGGCCTGAGGATGAACGGGAAGAGGGGGAACCAATGAGAGACTAGCTCTAGGTGTTGGGACAGGCACAGGTCACTCTATTTTCCCATCAGGAAGAAGAATGAGCCACAGGCTCAGCCTGCCCCCCGGAACCAGAATACGGCCTGAAGCAATCCTGCGCTTTGGCGGCCAGCTCCCAAAAAAGCGAGTTGACAAACGGAGCTCAGGGGCACTGCAACTCACAAACCTGCAGAGTTATAAATGATAACTCTCGTCCACAAATATATTGAGGGAAGGCAACGAGGAGGATTTGAAAGCAAGGCAGAATTGCAGGAAACAGGTGTCAGGAGGCAGACTCGACTCGCCTTGAAAGCACATGAAAAGCGGCAAAGCGTTGACAATGATGCCCTTGGCCAAAAAGGGCGTATGCGTTTTTTCCTGAATATATTCAGGAAAAAACGCATACGCCCTTTTTGGCCAACCAGGCAAGCCGGAAAGGCAAATCAGCGCTACAAAGAAGTCTCGCTTGCCATCGGTCCAAAGGGCCATGCTGAAAAAAGTGTAAAAACCAGAAATGCAGGACAGGCCATGGAGACATGGGAGCCTTGCTACGCTGACGGGCGGGCTGTAAATTGCCAACAGCCACTCTGGAGAAGTGTACGGTGTGTCCTGAAACATGTAATAAGCACAGCTTAGAGAGCATAGGGCACTTCCACTCATGGGCGTATAAATCGGGAAACCTAAAAATCAACAAGACACAGGCACCCCAAAGTTTAGGGCTGCTCTGTTTCCAAGAACCTCCACTTCGGTACACCTTCAATATCCCAGGAAAGCGAAAAATGGATAAAGAAGTTGTGGTACTTAGGCACAATGGAATATCACTCAGCCATGAAATCAATGTCATAAGGCTAGTAGCAGCAGGATGAGTGGATTTAGGTACGATGACTCTCAGTGAAATAAGTCACAGAGAAAAAGACACTTATCCTAAGATATCACTTATAGAGGGAACGTCAAAATCGCTACACTTGAACGGAATTACAAAACAGAACAGAGTCACACATTTAGAAAACACACTATGGCTGCTTAACGGGAAAGGTGAGGTGGGGTGATGCATAAAACAAGGGTTTGAAATTAGCTCAGATACCGTTCCACAAGCCGAATATGTAATAGACAAGACCTACCCCCTGCTCAGTGAACTGGACTCAACAGCCCCTATTCACCGCCCAAGAATATATCTGACTAGTAAGAGTCTTAAAACCTAGGTATTGATCTCTCTCTGGAAGTGCATCAAGAGGGTGTAAAGCGGCATAAACACAGCAGTGAAAAGCAGCTAAACCCCATTATAAAAATAGATTACTTAAAAAAAAACCCCAGAAAACAAAGACAGTGAAAGAGAGAGAAATTCTTCCAAAATCCGTTCAGGGGCTCTGATGCAACCTGGACTGACCATATCTAGACCCACAGCTGGATGAGACATGAGGCTGGACACTCTTGGGGCTGAGAGGATTGGTGAGCTTGGGTGAGCAAACGCAGACCCTTTAAAGTCCTACTGCGTGGTACCCATGCCGTGGGTCCCAAATCTCCAGGTTCAAGGGCATCTTCCGACATCGAAAACATGCGTGGGAAACCCAGAAGATGGTACACCGTGTGATCGGGAAAGGGTTCTCAAACGCACCTGATGTCTCCTCTCCTTGTGCTCGGGTTCGCCATTCCAGCCGCTCTACTAACCATCTCCCTACTTGGAGAATCAGCACCTTTAACCTCCTGTTTCGGACAGGTCGCAATTTGGCCTGAGGATGAACGGGAAGAGGGGGAACCAATGAGAGACTAGCTCTAGGTGTTGGGACAGGCACAGGTCACTCTATTTTCCCATCAGGAAGAAGAATGAGCCACAGGCTCAGCCTGCCCCCCGGAACCAGAATACGGCCTGAAGCAATCCTGCGCTTTGGCGGCCAGCTCCCAAAAAAGCGAGTTGACAAACGGAGCTCAGGGGCACTGCAACTCACAAACCTGCAGAGTTATAAATGATAACTCTCGTCCACAAATATATTGAGGGAAGGCAACGAGGAGGATTTGAAAGCAAGGCAGAATTGCAGGAAACAGGTGTCAGGAGGCAGACTCGACTCGCCTTGAAAGCACATGAAAAGCGGCAAAGCGTTGACAATGATGCCCTTGGCCAAAAAGGGCGTATGCGTTTTTTCCTGAATATATTCAGGAAAAAACGCATACGCCCTTTTTGGCCAACCAGGCAAGCCGGAAAGGCAAATCAGCGCTACAAAGAAGTCTCGCTTGCCATCGGTCCAAAGGGCCATGCTGAAAAAAGTGTAAAAACCAGAAATGCAGGACAGGCCATGGAGACATGGGAGCCTTGCTACGCTGACGGGCGGGCTGTAAATTGCCAACAGCCACTCTGGAGAAGTGTACGGTGTGTCCTGAAACATGTAATAAGCACAGCTTAGAGAGCATAGGGCACTTCCACTCATGGGCGTATAAATCGGGAAACCTAAAAATCAACAAGACACAGGCACCCCAAAGTTTAGGGCTGCTCTGTTTCCAAGAACCTCCACTTCGCTACACCTTCAATATCCCAGGAAAGCGAAAAATGGATAAAGAAGTTGTGGTACTTAGGCACAATGGAATATCACTCAGCCATGAAATCAATGTCATAAGGCTAGTAGCAGCAGGATGAGTGGATTTAGGTACGATGACTCTCAGTGAAATAAGTCACAGAGAAAAAGACACTTATCCTAAGATATCACTTATAGAGGGAACGTCAAAATCGCTACACTTGAACGGAATTACAAAACAGAACAGAGTCACACATTTAGAAAACACACTATGGCTGCTTAACGGGAAAGGTGAGGTGGGGTGATGCATAAAACAAGGGTTTGAAATTAGCTCAGATACCGTTCCACAAGCCGAATATGTAATAGACAAGACCTACCCCCTGCTCAGTGAACTGGACTCAACAGCCCCTATTCACCGCCCAAGAATATATCTGACTAGTAAGAGTCTTAAAACCTAGGTATTGATCTCTCTCTGGAAGTGCATCAAGAGGGTGTAAAGCGGCATAAACACAGCAGTGAAAAGCAGCTAAACCCCATTATAAAAATAGATTACTTAAAAAAAAACCCCAGAAAACAAAGACAGTGAAAGAGAGAGAAATTCTTCCAAAATCCGTTCAGGGGCTCTGATGCAACCTGGACTGACCATATCTAGACCCACAGCTGGATGAGACATGAGGCTGGACACTCTTGGGGCTGAGAGGATTGGTGAGCTTGGGTGAGCAAACGCAGACCCTTTAAAGTCCTACTGCGTGGTACCCATGCCGTGGGTCCCAAATCTCCAGGTTCAAGGGCATCTTCCGACATCGAAAACATGCGTGGGAAACCCAGAAGATGGTACACCGTGTGATCGGGAAAGGGTTCTCAAACGCACCTGATGTCTCCTCTCCTTGTGCTCGGGTTCGCCATTCCAGCCGCTCTACTAACCATCTCCCTACTTGGAGAATCAGCACCTTTAACCTCCTGTTTCGGACAGGTCGCAATTTGGCCTGAGGATGAACGGGACGAGGGGGAACCAATGAGAGACTAGCTCTAGGTGTTCGGACAGGCACAGGTCACTCTATTTTCCCATCAGGAAGAAGAATGAGCCACAGGCTCAGCCTGCCCCCCGGAACCAGAATACGGCCTGAAGCAATCCTGCGCTTTGGCGGCCAGCTCCCAAAAAAGCGAGTTGACAAACGGAGCTCAGGGGCACTGCAACTCACAAACCTGCAGAGTTATAAATGATAACTCTCGTCCACAAATATATTGAGGGAAGGCAACGAGGAGGATTTGAAAGCAAGGCAGAATTGCAGGAAACAGGTGTCAGGAGGCAGACTCGACTCGCCTTGAAAGCACATGAAAAGCGGCAAAGCGTTGACAATGATGCCCTTGGCCAAAAAGGGCGTATGCGTTTTTTCCTGAATATATTCAGGAAAAAACGCATACGCCCTTTTTGGCCAACCAGGCAAGCCGGAAAGGCAAATCAGCGCTACAAAGAAGTCTCGCTTGCCATCGGTCCAAAGGGCCATGCTGAAAAAAGTGTAAAAACCAGAAATGCAGGACAGGCCATGGAGACATGGGAGCCTTGCTACGCTGACGGGCGGGCTGTAAATTGCCAACAGCCACTCTGGAGAAGTGTACGGTGTGTCCTGAAACATGTAATAAGCACAGCTTAGAGAGCATAGGGCACTTCCACTCATGGGCGTATAAATCGGGAAACCTAAAAATCAACAAGACACAGGCACCCCAAAGTTTAGGGCTGCTCTGTTTCCAAGAACCTCCACTTCGCTACACCTTCAATATCCCAGGAAAGCGAAAAATGGATAAAGAAGTTGTGGTACTTAGGCACAATGGAATATCACTCAGCCATGAAATCAATGTCATAAGGCTAGTAGCAGCAGGATGAGTGGATTTAGGTACGATGACTCTCAGTGAAATAAGTCACAGAGAAAAAGACACTTATCCTAAGATATCACTTATAGAGGGAACGTCAAAATCGCTACACTTGAACGGAATTACAAAACAGAACAGAGTCACACATTTAGAAAACACACTATGGCTGCTTAACGGGAAAGGTGAGGTGGGGTGATGCATAAAACAAGGGTTTGAAATTAGCTCAGATACCGTTCCACAAGCCGAATATGTAATAGACAAGACCTACCCCCTGCTCAGTGAACTGGACTCAACAGCCCCTATTCACCGCCCAAGAATATATCTGACTAGTAAGAGTCTTAAAACCTAGGTATTGATCTCTCTCTGGAAGTGCATCAAGAGGGTGTAAAGCGGCATAAACACAGCAGTGAAAAGCAGCTAAACCCCATTATAAAAATAGATTACTTAAAAAAAAACCCCAGAAAACAAAGACAGTGAAAGAGAGAGAAATTCTTCCAAAATCCGTTCAGGGGCTCTGATGCAACCTGGATTGACCATATCTAGACCCACAGCTGGATGAGACATGAGGCTGGACACTCTTGGGGCTGAGAGGATTGGTGAGCTTGGGTGAGCAAACGCAGACCCTTTAAAGTCCTACTGCGTGGTACCCGTGCCGTGGGTCCCAAATCTCCAGGTTCAAGGGCATCTTCCGACATCGAAAACATGCGTGGGAAACCCAGAAGATGGTACACCGTGTGATCGGGAAAGGGTTCTCAAACGCACCTCATGTCTCCTCTCCTTGTGCTCGGGTTCGCCATTCCAGCCGCTCTACTAACCATCTCCCTACTTGGAGAATCAGCACCTTTAACCTCCTGTTTCGGACAGGTCGCAATTTGGCCTGAGGATGAACGGGAAGAGGGGGAACCAATGAGAGACTAGCTCTAGGTGTTGGGACAGGCACAGGTCACTCTATTTTCCCATCAGGAAGAAGAATGAGCCACAGGCTCAGCCTGCCCCCCGGAACCAGAATACGGCCTGAAGCAATCCTGCGCTTTGGCGGCCAGCTCCCAAAAAAGCGAGTTGACAAACGGAGCTCAGGGGCACTGCAACTCACAAACCTGCAGAGTTATAAATGATAACTCTCGTCCACAAATATATTGAGGGAAGGCAACGAGGAGGATTTGAAAGCAAGGCAGAATTGCAGGAAACAGGTGTCAGGAGGCAGACTCGACTCGCCTTGAAAGCACATGAAAAGCGGCACAGCGTTGACAATGATGCCCTTGGCCAAAAAGGGCGTATGCGTTTTTTCCTGAATATATTCAGGAAAAAACGCATACGCCCTTTTTGGCCAACCAGGCAAGCCGGAAAGGCAAATCAGCGCTACAAAGAAGTCTCGCTTGCCATCGGTCCAAAGGGCCATGCTGAAAAAAGTGTAAAAACCAGAAATGCAGGACAGGCCATGGAGACATGGGAGCCTTGCTACGCTGACGGGCGGGCTGTAAATTGCCAACAGCCACTCTGGAGAAGTGTACGGTGTGTCCTGAAACATGTAATAAGCACAGCTTAGAGAGCATAGGGCACTTCCACTCATGGGCGTATAAATCGGGAAACCTAAAAATCAACAAGACACAGGCACCCCAAAGTTTAGGGCTGCTCTGTTTCCAAGAACCTCCACTTCGCTACACCTTCAATATCCCAGGAAAGCGAAAAATGGATAAAGAAGTTGTGGTACTTAGGCACAATGGAATATCACTCAGCCATGAAATCAATGTCATAAGGCTAGTAGCAGCAGGATGAGTGGATTTAGGTACGATGACTCTCAGTGAAATAAGTCACAGAGAAAAAGACACTTATCCTAAGATATCACTTATAGAGGGAACGTCAAAATCGCTACACTTGAACGGAATTACAAAACAGAACAGAGTCACACATTTAGAAAACACACTATGGCTGCTTAACGGGAAAGGTGAGGTGGGGTGATGCATAAAACAAGGGTTTGAAATTAGCTCAGATACCGTTCCACAAGCCGAATATGTAATAGACAAGACCTACCCCCTGCTCAGTGAACTGGACTCAACAGCCCCTATTCACCGCCCAAGAATATATCTGACTAGTAAGAGTCTTAAAACCTAGGTATTGATCTCTCTCTGGAAGTGCATCAAGAGGGTGTAAAGCGGCATAAACACAGCAGTGAAAAGCAGCGAAACCCCATTATAAAAATAGATTACTTAAAAAAAAACCCCAGAAAACAAAGACAGTGAAAGAGAGAGAAATTCTTCCAAAATCCGTTCAGGGGCTCTGATGCAACCTGGATTGACCATATCTAGACCCACAGCTGGATGAGACATGAGGCTGGACACTCTTGGGGCTGAGAGGATTGGTGAGCTTGGGTGAGCAAACGCAGACCCTTTAAAGTCCTACTGCGTGGTACCCATGCCGTGGGTCCCAAATCTCCAGGTTCAAGGGCATCTTCCGACATCGAAAACATGCGTGGGAAACCCAGAAGATGGTACACCGTGTGATCGGGAAAGGGTTCTCAAACGCACCTGATGTCTCCTCTCCTTGTGCTCGGGTTCGCCATTCCAGCCGCTCTACTAACCATCTCCCTACTTGGAGAATCAGCACCTTTAACCTCCTGTTTCGGACAGGTCGCAATTTGGCCTGAGGATGAACGGGAAGAGGGGGAACCAATGAGAGACTAGCTCTAGGTGTTGGGACAGGCACAGGTCACTCTATTTTCCCATCAGGACGAAGAATGAGCCACAGGCTCAGCCTGCCCCCCGGAACCAGAATACGGCCTGAAGCAATCCTGCGCTTTGGCGGCCAGCTCCCAAAAAAGCGAGTTGACAAACGGAGCTCAGGGGCACTGCAACTCACAAACCTGCAGAGTTATAAATGATAACTCTCGTCCACAAATATATTGAGGGAAGGCAACGAGGAGGATTTGAAAGCAAGGCAGAATTGCAGGAAACAGGTGTCAGGAGGCAGACTCGACTCGCCTTGAAAGCACATGAAAAGCGGCACAGCGTTGACAATGATGCCCTTGGCCAAAAAGGGCGTATGCGTTTTTTCCTGAATATATTCAGGAAAAAACGCATACGCCCTTTTTGGCCAACCAGGCAAGCCGGAAAGGCAAATCAGCGCTACAAAGAAGTCTCGCTTGCCATCGGTCCAAAGGGCCATGCTGAAAAAAGTGCAAAAACCAGAAATGCAGGACAGGCCATGGAGACATGGGAGCCTTGCTACGCTGACGGGCGGGCTGTAAATTGCCAACAGCCACTCTGGAGAAGTGTACGGTGTGTCCTGAAACATGTAATAAGCACAGCTTAGAGAGCATAGGGCACTTCCACTCATGGGCGTATAAATCGGGAAACCTAAAAATCAACAAGACACAGGCACCCCAAAGTTTAGGGCTGCTCTGTTTCCAAGAACCTCCACTTCGCTACACCTTCAATATCCCAGGAAAGCGAAAAATGGATAAAGAAGTTGTGGTACTTAGGCACAATGGAATATCACTCAGCCATGAAATCAATGTCATAAGGCTAGTAGCAGCAGGATGAGTGGATTTAGGTACGATGACTCTCAGTGAAATAAGTCACAGAGAAAAAGACACTTATCCTAAGATATCACTTATAGAGGGAACGTCAAAATCGCTACACTTGAACGGAATTACAAAACAGAACAGAGTCACACATTTAGAAAACACACTATGGCTGCTTAACGGGAAAGGTGAGGTGGGGTGATGCATAAAACAAGGGTTTGAAATTAGCTCAGATACCGTTCCACAAGCCGAATATGTAATAGACAAGACCTACCCCCTGCTCAGTGAACTGGACTCAACAGCCCCTATTCACCGCCCAAGAATATATCTGACTAGTAAGAGTCTTAAAACCTAGGTATTGATCTCTCTCTGGAAGTGCATCAAGAGGGTGTAAAGCGGCATAAACACAGCAGTGAAAAGCAGCGAAACCCCATTATAAAAATAGATTACTTAAAAAAAAACCCCAGAAAACAAAGACAGTGAAAGAGAGAGAAATTCTTCCAAAATCCGTTCAGGGGCTCTGATGCAACCTGGACTGACCATATCTAGACCCACAGCTGGATGAGACATGAGGCTGGACACTCTTGGGGCTGAGAGGATTGGTGAGCTTGGGTGAGCAAACGCAGACCCTTTAAAGTCCTACTGCGTGGTACCCATGCCGTGGGTCCCAAATCTCCAGGTTCAAGGGCATCTTCCGACATCGAAAACATGCGTGGGAAACCCAGAAGATGGTACACCGTGTGATCGGGAAAGGGTTCTCAAACGCACCTCATGTCTCCTCTCCTTGTGCTCGGGTTCGCCATTCCAGCCGCTCTACTAACCATCTCCCTACTTGGAGAATCAGCACCTTTAACCTCCTGTTTCGGACAGGTCGCAATTTGGCCTGAGGATGAACGGGAAGAGGGGGAACCAATGAGAGACTAGCTCTAGGTGTTGGGACAGGCACAGGTCACTCTATTTTCCCATCAGGACGAAGAATGAGCCACAGGCTCAGCCTGCCCCCCGGAACCAGAATACGGCCTGAAGCAATCCTGCGCTTTGGCGGCCAGCTCCCAAAAAAGCGAGTTGACAAACGGAGCTCAGGGGCACTGCAACTCACAAACCTGCAGAGTTATAAATGATAACTCTCGTCCACAAATATATTGAGGGAAGGCAACGAGGAGGATTTGAAAGCAAGGCAGAATTGCAGGAAACAGGTGTCAGGAGGCAGACTCGACTCGCCTTGAAAGCACATGAAAAGCGGCACAGCGTTGACAATGATGCCCTTGGCCAA
Organism: Eubalaena glacialis; assembly: GCF_028564815.1. Lineage (NCBI taxonomy): Eukaryota > Metazoa > Chordata > Mammalia > Artiodactyla > Balaenidae > Eubalaena > Eubalaena glacialis. Next base: position 115,867 of record NW_026871453.1, read on the forward strand.
AAAGGGCGTATGCGTTTTTTCCTGAATATATTCAGGAAAAAACGCATACGCCCTTTTTGGCCAACCAGGCAAGCCGGAAAGGCAAATCAGCGCTACAAAGAAGTCTCGCTTGCCATCGGTCCAAAGGGCCATGCTGAAAAAAGTGCAAAAACCAGAAATGCAGGACAGGCCATGGAGACATGGGAGCCTTGCTACGCTGACGGGCGGGCTGTAAATTGCCAACAGCCACTCTGGAGAAGTGTACGGTGTGTCCTGAAACATGTAATAAGCACAGCTTAGAGAGCATAGGGCACTTCCACTCATGGGCGTATAAATCGGGAAACCTAAAAATCAACAAGACACAGGCACCCCAAAGTTTAGGGCTGCTCTGTTTCCAAGAACCTCCACTTCGGTACACCTTCAATATCCCAGGAAAGCGAAAAATGGATAAAGAAGTTGTGGTACTTAGGCACAATGGAATATCACTCAGCCATGAAATCAATGTCATAAGGCTAGTAGCAGCAGGATGAGTGGATTTAGGTACGATGACTCTCAGTGAAATAAGTCACAGAGAAAAAGACACTTATCCTAAGATATCACTTATAGAGGGAACGTCAAAATCGCTACACTTGAACGGAATTACAAAACAGAACAGAGTCACACATTTAGAAAACACACTATGGCTGCTTAACGGGAAAGGTGAGGTGGGGTGATGCATAAAACAAGGGTTTGAAATTAGCTCAGATACCGTTCCACAAGCCGAATATGTAATAGACAAGACCTACCCCCTGCTCAGTGAACTGGACTCAACAGCCCCTATTCACCGCCCAAGAATATATCTGACTAGTAAGAGTCTTAAAACCTAGGTATTGATCTCTCTCTGGAAGTGCATCAAGAGGGTGTAAAGCGGCATAAACACAGCAGTGAAAAGCAGCTAAACCCCATTATAAAAATAGATTACTTAAAAAAAAAACCCCAGAAAACAAAGACAGTGAAAGAGAGAGAAATTCTTCCAAAATCCGTTCAGGGGCTCTGATGCAACCTGGATTGACCATATCTAGACCCACAGCTGGATGAGACATGAGGCTGGACACTCTTGGGGCTGAGAGGATTGGTGAGCTTGGGTGAGCAAACGCAGACCCTTTAAAGTCCTACTGCGTGGTACCCATGCCGTGGGTCCCAAATCTCCAGGTTCAAGGGCATCTTCCGACATCGAAAACATGCGTGGGAAACCCAGAAGATGGTACACCGTGTGATCGGGAAAGGGTTCTCAAACGCACCTCATGTCTCCTCTCCTTGTGCTCGGGTTCGCCATTCCAGCCGCTCTACTAACCATCTCCCTACTTGGAGAATCAGCACCTTTAACCTCCTGTTTCGGACAGGTCGCAATTTGGCCTGAGGATGAACGGGAAGAGGGGGAACCAATGAGAGACTAGCTCTAGGTGTTGGGACAGGCACAGGTCACTCTATTTTCCCATCAGGACGAAGAATGAGCCACAGGCTCAGCCTGCCCCCCGGAACCAGAATACGGCCTGAAGCAATCCTGCGCTTTGGCGGCCAGCTCCCAAAAAAGCGAGTTGACAAACGGAGCTCAGGGGCACTGCAACTCACAAACCTGCAGAGTTATAAATGATAACTCTCGTCCACAAATATATTGAGGGAAGGCAACGAGGAGGATTTGAAAGCAAGGCAGAATTGCAGGAAACAGGTGTCAGGAGGCAGACTCGACTCGCCTTGAAAGCACATGAAAAGCGGCACAGCGTTGACAATGATGCCCTTGGCCAAAAAGGGCGTATGCGTTTTTTCCTGAATATATTCAGGAAAAAACGCATACGCCCTTTTTGGCCAACCAGGCAAGCCGGAAAGGCAAATCAGCGCTACAAAGAAGTCTCGCTTGCCATCGGTCCAAAGGGCCATGCTGAAAAAAGTGCAAAAACCAGAAATGCAGGACAGGCCATGGAGACATGGGAGCCTTGCTACGCTGACGGGCGGGCTGTAAATTGCCAACAGCCACTCTGGAGAAGTGTACGGTGTGTCCTGAAACATGTAATAAGCACAGCTTAGAGAGCATAGGGCACTTCCACTCATGGGCGTATAAATCGGGAAACCTAAAAATCAACAAGACACAGGCACCCCAAAGTTTAGGGCTGCTCTGTTTCCAAGAACCTCCACTTCGCTACACCTTCAATATCCCAGGAAAGCGAAAAATGGATAAAGAAGTTGTGGTACTTAGGCACAATGGAATATCACTCAGCCATGAAATCAATGTCATAAGGCTAGTAGCAGCAGGATGAGTGGATTTAGGTACGATGACTCTCAGTGAAATAAGTCAGAGAAAAAGACACTTATCCTAAGATATCACTTATAGAGGGAACGTCAAAATCGCTACACTTGAACGGAATTACAAAACAGAACAGAGTCACACATTTAGAAAACACACTATGGCTGCTTAACGGGAAAGGTGAGGTGGGGTGATGCATAAAACAAGGGTTTGAAATTAGCTCAGATACCGTTCCACAAGCCGAATATGTAATAGACAAGACCTACCCCCTGCTCAGTGAACTGGACTCAACAGCCCCTATTCACCGCCCAAGAATATATCTGACTAGTAAGAGTCTTAAAACCTAGGTATTGATCTCTCTCTGGAAGTGCATCAAGAGGGTGTAAAGCGGCATAAACACAGCAGTGAAAAGCAGCTAAACCCCATTATAAAAATAGATTACTTAAAAAAAAACCCCAGAAAACAAAGACAGTGAAAGAGAGAGAAATTCTTCCAAAATCCGTTCAGGGGCTCTGATGCAACCTGGACTGACCATATCTAGACCCACAGCTGGATGAGACATGAGGCTGGACACTCTTGGGGCTGAGAGGATTGGTGAGCTTGGGTGAGCAAACGCAGACCCTTTAAAGTCCTACTGCGTGGTACCCATGCCGTGGGTCCCAAATCTCCAGGTTCAAGGGCATCTTCCGACATCGAAAACATGCGTGGGAAACCCAGAAGATGGTACACCGTGTGATCGGGAAAGGGTTCTCAAACGCACCTGATGTCTCCTCTCCTTGTGCTCGGGTTCGCCATTCCAGCCGCTCTACTAACCATCTCCCTACTTGGAGAATCACCACCTTTAACCTCCTGTTTCGGACAGGTCGCAATTTGGCCTGAGGATGAACGGGAAGAGGGGGAACCAATGAGAGACTAGCTCTAGGTGTTGGGACAGGCACAGGTCACTCTATTTTCCCATCAGGAAGAAGAATGAGCCACAGGCTCAGCCTGCCCCCCGGAACCAGAATACGGCCTGAAGCAATCCTGCGCTTTGGCGGCCAGCTCCCAAAAAAGCGAGTTGACAAACGGAGCTCAGGGGCACTGCAACTCACAAACCTGCAGAGTTATAAATGATAACTCTCGTCCACAAATATATTGAGGGAAGGCAACGAGGAGGATTTGAAAGCAAGGCAGAATTGCAGGAAACAGGTGTCAGGAGGCAGACTCGACTCGCCTTGAAAGCACATGAAAAGCGGCACAGCGTTGACAATGATGCCCTTGGCCAAAAAGGGCGTATGCGTTTTTTCCTGAATATATTCAGGAAAAAACGCATACGCCCTTTTTGGCCAACCAGGCAAGCCGGAAAGGCACATCAGCGCTACAAAGAAGTCTCGCTTGCCATCGGTCCAAAGGGCCATGCTGAAAAAAGTGTAAAAACCAGAAATGCAGGACAGGCCATGGAGACATGGGAGCCTTGCTACGCTGACGGGCGGGCTGTAAATTGCCAACAGCCACTCTGGAGAAGTGTACGGTGTGTCCTGAAACATGTAATAAGCACAGCTTAGAGAGCATAGGGCACTTCCACTCATGGGCGTATAAATCGGGAAACCTAAAAATCAACAAGACACAGGCACCCCAAAGTTTAGGGCTGCTCTGTTTCCAAGAACCTCCACTTCGCTACACCTTCAATATCCCAGGAAAGCGAAAAATGGATAAAGAAGTTGTGGTACTTAGGCACAATGGAATATCACTCAGCCATGAAATCAATGTCATAAGGCTAGTAGCAGCAGGATGAGTGGATTTAGGTACGATGACTCTCAGTGAAATAAGTCACAGAGAAAAAGACACTTATCCTAAGATATCACTTATAGAGGGAACGTCAAAATCGCTACACTTGAACGGAATTACAAAACAGAACAGAGTCACACATTTAGAAAACACACTATGGCTGCTTAACGGGAAAGGTGAGGTGGGGTGATGCATAAAACAAGGGTTTGAAATTAGCTCAGATACCGTTCCACAAGCCGAATATGTAATAGACAAGACCTACCCCCTGCTCAGTGAACTGGACTCAACAGCCCCTATTCACCGCCCAAGAATATATCTGACTAGTAAGAGTCTTAAAACCTAGGTATTGATCTCTCTCTGGAAGTGCATCAAGAGGGTGTAAAGCGGCATAAACACAGCAGTGAAAAGCAGCTAAACCCCATTATAAAAATAGATTACTTAAAAAAAAACCCCAGAAAACAAAGACAGTGAAAGAGAGAGAAATTCTTCCAAAATCCGTTCAGGGGCTCTGATGCAACCTGGACTGACCATATCTAGACCCACAGCTGGATGAGACATGAGGCTGGACACTCTTGGGGCTGAGAGGATTGGTGAGCTTGGGTGAGCAAACGCAGACCCTTTAAAGTCCTACTGCGTGGTACCCATGCCGTGGGTCCCAAATCTCCAGGTTCAAGGGCATCTTCCGACATCGAAAACATGCGTGGGAAACCCAGAAGATGGTACACCGTGTGATCGGGAAAGGGTTCTCAAACGCACCTGATGTCTCCTCTCCTTGTGCTCGGGTTCGCCATTCCAGCCGCTCTACTAACCATCTCCCTACTTGGAGAATCACCACCTTTAACCTCCTGTTTCGGACAGGTCGCAATTTGGCCTGAGGATGAACGGGAAGAGGGGGAACCAATGAGAGACTAGCTCTAGGTGTTGGGACAGGCACAGGTCACTCTATTTTCCCATCAGGAAGAAGAATGAGCCACAGGCTCAGCCTGCCCCCCGGAACCAGAATACGGCCTGAAGCAATCCTGCGCTTTGGCGGCCAGCTCCCAAAAAAGCGAGTTGACAAACGGAGCTCAGGGGCACTGCAACTCACAAACCTGCAGAGTTATAAATGATAACTCTCGTCCACAAATATATTGAGGGAAGGCAACGAGGAGGATTTGAAAGCAAGGCAGAATTGCAGGAAACAGGTGTCAGGAGGCAGACTCGACTCGCCTTGAAAGCACATGAAAAGCGGCACAGCGTTGACAATGATGCCCTTGGCCAAAAAGGGCGTATGCGTTTTTTCCTGAATATATTCAGGAAAAAACGCATACGCCCTTTTTGGCCAACCAGGCAAGCCGGAAAGGCACATCAGCGCTACAAAGAAGTCTCGCTTGCCATCGGTCCAAAGGGCCATGCTGAAAAAAGTGTAAAAACCAGAAATGCAGGACAGACCATGGAGACATGGGAGCCTTGCTACGCTGACGGGCGGGCTGTAAATTGCCAACAGCCACTCTGGAGAAGTGTACGGTGTGTCCTGAAACATGTAATAAGCACAGCTTAGAGAGCATAGGGCACTTCCACTCATGGGCGTATAAATCGGGAAACCTAAAAATCAACAAGACACAGGCACCCCAAAGTTTAGGGCTGCTCTGTTTCCAAGAACCTCCACTTCGCTACACCTTCAATATCCCAGGAAAGCGAAAAATGGATAAAGAAGTTGTGGTACTTAGGCACAATGGAATATCACTCAGCCATGAAATCAATGTCATAAGGCTAGTAGCAGCAGGATGAGTGGATTTAGGTACGATGACTCTCAGTGAAATAAGTCACAGAGAAAAAGACACTTATCCTAAGATATCACTTATAGAGGGAACGTCAAAATCGCTACACTTGAACGGAATTACAAAACAGAACAGAGTCACACATTTAGAAAACACACTATGGCTGCTTAACGGGAAAGGTGAGGTGGGGTGATGCATAAAACAAGGGTTTGAAATTAGCTCAGATACCGTTCCACAAGCCGAATATGTAATAGACAAGACCTACCCCCTGCTCAGTGAACTGGACTCAACAGCCCCTATTCACCGCCCAAGAATATATCTGACTAGTAAGAGTCTTAAAACCTAGGTATTGATCTCTCTCTGGAAGTGCATCAAGAGGGTGTAAAGCGGCATAAACACAGCAGTGAAAAGCAGCTAAACCCCATTATAAAAATAGATTACTTAAAAAAAAACCCCAGAAAACAAAGACAGTGAAAGAGAGAGAAATTCTTCCAAAATCCGTTCAGGGGCTCTGATGCAACCTGGACTGACCATATCTAGACCCACAGCTGGATGAGACATGAGGCTGGACACTCTTGGGGCTGAGAGGATTGGTGAGCTTGGGTGAGCAAACGCAGACCCTTTAAAGTCCTACTGCGTGGTACCCATGCCGTGGGTCCCAAATCTCCAGGTTCAAGGGCATCTTCCGACATCGAAAACATGCGTGGGAAACCCAGAAGATGGTACACCGTGTGATCGGGAAAGGGTTCTCAAACGCACCTGATGTCTCCTCTCCTTGTGCTCGGGTTCGCCATTCCAGCCGCTCTACTAACCATCTCCCTACTTGGAGAATCAGCACCTTTAACCTCCTGTTTCGGACAGGTCGCAATTTGGCCTGAGGATGAACGGGAAGAGGGGGAACCAATGAGAGACTAGCTCTAGGTGTTGGGACAGGCACAGGTCACTCTATTTTCCCATCAGGAAGAAGAATGAGCCACAGGCTCAGCCTGCCCCCCGGAACCAGAATACGGCCTGAAGCAATCCTGCGCTTTGGCGGCCAGCTCCCAAAAAAGCGAGTTGACAAACGGAGCTCAGGGGCACTGCAACTCACAAACCTGCAGAGTTATAAATGATAACTCTCGTCCACAAATATATTGAGGGAAGGCAACGAGGAGGATTTGAAAGCAAGGCAGAATTGCAGGAAACAGGTGTCAGGAGGCAGACTCGACTCGCCTTGAAAGCACATGAAAAGCGGCACAGCGTTGACAATGATGCCCTTGGCCAAAAAGGGCGTATGCGTTTTTTCCTGAATATATTCAGGAAAAAACGCATACGCCCTTTTTGGCCAACCAGGCAAGCCGGAAAGGCACATCAGCGCTACAAAGAAGTCTCGCTTGCCATCGGTCCAAAGGGCCATGCTGAAAAAAGTGTAAAAACCAGAAATGCAGGACAGGCCATGGAGACATGGGAGCCTTGCTACGCTGACGGGCGGGCTGTAAATTGCCAACAGCCACTCTGGAGAAGTGTACGGTGTGTCCTGAAACATGTAATAAGCACAGCTTAGAGAGCATAGGGCACTTCCACTCATGGGCGTATAAATCGGGAAACCTAAAAATCAACAAGACACAGGCACCCCAAAGTTTAGGGCTGCTCTGTTTCCAAGAACCTCCACTTCGCTACACCTTCAATATCCCAGGAAAGCGAAAAATGGATAAAGAAGTTGTGGTACTTAGGCACAATGGAATATCACTCAGCCATGAAATCAATGTCATAAGGCTAGTAGCAGCAGGATGAGTGGATTTAGGTACGATGACTCTCAGTGAAATAAGTCACAGAGAAAAAGACACTTATCCTAAGATATCACTTATAGAGGGAACGTCAAAATCGCTACACTTGAACGGAATTACAAAACAGAACAGAGTCACACATTTAGAAAACACACTATGGCTGCTTAACGGGAAAGGTGAGGTGGGGTGATGCATAAAACAAGGGTTTGAAATTAGCTCAGATACCGTTCCACAAGCCGAATATGTAATAGACAAGACCTACCCCCTGCTCAGTGAACTGGACTCAACAGCCCCTATTCACCGCCCAAGAATATATCTGACTAGTAAGAGTCTTAAAACCTAGGTATTGATCTCTCTCTGGAAGTGCATCAAGAGGGTGTAAAGCGGCATAAACACAGCAGTGAAAAGCAGCTAAACCCCATTATAAAAATAGATTACTTAAAAAAAAACCCCAGAAAACAAAGACAGTGAAAGAGAGAGAAATTCTTCCAAAATCCGTTCAGGGGCTCTGATGCAACCTGGACTGACCATATCTAGACCCACAGCTGGATGAGACATGAGGCTGGACACTCTTGGGGCTGAGAGGATTGGTGAGCTTGGGTGAGCAAACGCAGACCCTTTAAAGTCCTACTGCGTGGTACCCATGCCGTGGGTCCCAAATCTCCAGGTTCAAGGGCATCTTCCGACATCGAAAACATGCGTGGGAAACCCAGAAGATGGTACACCGTGTGATCGGGAAAGGGTTCTCAAACGCACCTGATGTCTCCTCTCCTTGTGCTCGGGTTCGCCATTCCAGCCGCTCTACTAACCATCTCCCTACTTGGAGAATCAGCACCTTTAACCTCCTGTTTCGGACAGGTCGCAATTTGGCCTGAGGATGAACGGGAAGAGGGGGAACCAATGAGAGACTAGCTCTAGGTGTTGGGACAGGCACAGGTCACTCTATTTTCCCATCAGGAAGAAGAATGAGCCACAGGCTCAGCCTGCCCCCCGGAACCAGAATACGGCCTGAAGCAATCCTGCGCTTTGGCGGCCAGCTCCCAAAAAAGCGAGTTGACAAACGGAGCTCAGGGGCACTGCAACTCACAAACCTGCAGAGTTATAAATGATAACTCTCGTCCACAAATATATTGAGGGAAGGCAACGAGGAGGATTTGAAAGCAAGGCAGAATTGCAGGAAACAGGTGTCAGGAGGCAGACTCGACTCGCCTTGAAAGCACATGAAAAGCGGCACAGCGTTGACAATGATGCCCTTGGCCAAAAAGGGCGTATGCGTTTTTTCCTGAATATATTCAGGAAAAAACGCATACGCCCTTTTTGGCCAACCAGGCAAGCCGGAAAGGCACATCAGCGCTACAAAGAAGTCTCGCTTGCCATCGGTCCAAAGGGCCATGCTGAAAAAAGTGTAAAAACCAGAAATGCAGGACAGGCCATGGAGACATGGGAGCCTTGCTACGCTGACGGGCGGGCTGTAAATTGCCAACAGCCACTCTGGAGAAGTGTACGGTGTGTCCTGAAACATGTAATAAGCACAGCTTAGAGAGCATAGGGCACTTCCACTCATGGGCGTATAAATCGGGAAACCTAAAAATCAACAAGACACAGGCACCCCAAAGTTTAGGGCTGCTCTGTTTCCAAGAACCTCCACTTCGCTACACCTTCAATATCCCAGGAAAGCGAAAAATGGATAAAGAAGTTGTGGTACTTAGGCACAATGGAATATCACTCAGCCATGAAATCAATGTCATAAGGCTAGTAGCAGCAGGATGAGTGGATTTAGGTACGATGACTCTCAGTGAAATAAGTCACAGAGAAAAAGACACTTATCCTAAGATATCACTTATAGAGGGAACGTCAAAATCGCTACACTTGAACGGAATTACAAAACAGAACAGAGTCACACATTTAGAAAACACACTATGGCTGCTTAACGGGAAAGGTGAGGTGGGGTGATGCATAAAACAAGGGTTTGAAATTAGCTCAGATACCGTTCCACAAGCCGAATATGTAATAGACAAGACCTACCCCCTGCTCAGTGAACTGGACTCAACAGCCCCTATTCACCGCCCAAGAATATATCTGACTAGTAAGAGTCTTAAAACCTAGGTATTGATCTCTCTCTGGAAGTGCATCAAGAGGGTGTAAAGCGGCATAAACACAGCAGTGAAAAGCAGCGAAACCCCATTATAAAAATAGATTACTTAAAAAAAAACCCCAGAAAACAAAGACAGTGAAAGAGAGAGAAATTCTTCCAAAATCCGTTCAGGGGCTCTGATGCAACCTGGACTGACCATATCTAGACCCACAGCTGGATGAGACATGAGGCTGGACACTCTTGGGGCTGAGAGGATTGGTGAGCTTGGGTGAGCAAACGCAGACCCTTTAAAGTCCTACTGCGTGGTACCCATGCCGTGGGTCCCAAATCTCCAGGTTCAAGGGCATCTTCCGACATCGAAAACATGCGTGGGAAACCCAGAAGATGGTACACCGTGTGATCGGGAAAGGGTTCTCAAACGCACCTGATGTCTCCTCTCCTTGTGCTCGGGTTCGCCATTCCAGCCGCTCTACTAACCATCTCCCTACTTGGAGAATCAGCACCTTTAACCTCCTGTTTCGGACAGGTCGCAATTTGGCCTGAGGATGAACGGGAAGAGGGGGAACCAATGAGAGACTAGCTCTAGGTGTTGGGACAGGCACAGGTCACTCTATTTTCCCATCAGGAAGAAGAATGAGCCACAGGCTCAGCCTGCCCCCCGGAACCAGAATACGGCCTGAAGCAATCCTGCGCTTTGGCGGCCAGCTCCCAAAAAAGCGAGTTGACAAACGGAGCTCAGGGGCACTGCAACTCACAAACCTGCAGAGTTATAAATGATAACTCTCGTCCACAAATATATTGAGGGAAGGCAACGAGGAGGATTTGAAAGCAAGGCAGAATTGCAGGAAACAGGTGTCAGGAGGCAGACTCGACTCGCCTTGAAAGCACATGAAAAGCGGCACAGCGTTGACAATGATGCCCTTGGCCAAAAAGGGCGTATGCGTTTTTTCCTGAATATATTCAGGAAAAAACGCATACGCCCTTTTTGGCCAACCAGGCAAGCCGGAAAGGCACATCAGCGCTACAAAGAAGTCTCGCTTGCCATCGGTCCAAAGGGCCATGCTGAAAAAAGTGTAAAAACCAGAAATGCAGGACAGGCCATGGAGACATGGGAGCCTTGCTACGCTGACGGGCGGGCTGTAAATTGCCAACAGCCACTCTGGAGAAGTGTACGGTGTGTCCTGAAACATGTAATAAGCACAGCTTAGAGAGCATAGGGCACTTCCACTCATGGGCGTATAAATCGGGAAACCTAAAAATCAACAAGACACAGGCACCCCAAAGTTTAGGGCTGCTCTGTTTCCAAGAACCTCCACTTCGCTACACCTTCAATATCCCAGGAAAGCGAAAAATGGATAAAGAAGTTGTGGTACTTAGGCACAATGGAATATCACTCAGCCATGAAATCAATGTCATAAGGCTAGTAGCAGCAGGATGAGTGGATTTAGGTACGATGACTCTCAGTGAAATAAGTCACAGAGAAAAAGACACTTATCCTAAGATATCACTTATAGAGGGAACGTCAAAATCGCTACACTTGAACGGAATTACAAAACAGAACAGAGTCACACATTTAGAAAACACACTATGGCTGCTTAACGGGAAAGGTGAGGTGGGGTGATGCATAAAACAAGGGTTTGAAATTAGCTCAGATACCGTTCCACAAGCCGAATATGTAATAGACAAGACCTACCCCCTGCTCAGTGAACTGGACTCAACAGCCCCTATTCACCGCCCAAGAATATATCTGACTAGTAAGAGTCTTAAAACCTAGGTATTGATCTCTCTCTGGAAGTGCATCAAGAGGGTGTAAAGCAGCATAAACACAGCAGTGAAAAGCAGCTAAACCCCATTATAAAAATAGATTACTTAAAAAAAAACCCCAGAAAACAAAGACAGTGAAAGAGAGAGAAATTCTTCCAAAATCCGTTCAGGGGCTCTGATGCAACCTGGACTGACCATATCTAGACCCACAGCTGGATGAGACATGAGGCTGGACACTCTTGGGGCTGAGAGGATTGGTGAGCTTGGGTGAGCAAACGCAGACCCTTTAAAGTCCTACTGCGTGGTACCCATGCCGTGGGTCCCAAATCTCCAGGTTCAAGGGCATCTTCCGACATCGAAAACATGCGTGGGAAACCCAGAAGATGGTACACCGTGTGATCGGGAAAGGGTTCTCAAACGCACCTGATGTCTCCTCTCCTTGTGCTCGGGTTCGCCATTCCAGCCGCTCTACTAACCATCTCCCTACTTGGAGAATCAGCACCTTTAACCTCCTGTTTCGGACAGGTCGCAATTTGGCCTGAGGATGAACGGGAAGAGGGGGAACCAATGAGAGACTAGCTCTAGGTGTTGGGACAGGCACAGGTCACTCTATTTTCCCATCAGGAAGAAGAATGAGCCACAGGCTCAGCCTGCCCCCCGGAACCAGAATACGGCCTGAAGCAATCCTGCGCTTTGGCGGCCAGCTCCCAAAAAAGCGAGTTGACAAACGGAGCTCAGGGGCACTGCAACTCACAAACCTGCAGAGTTATAAATGATAACTCTCGTCCACAAATATATTGAGGGAAGGCAACGAGGAGGATTTGAAAGCAAGGCAGAATTGCAGGAAACAGGTGTCAGGAGGCAGACTCGACTCGCCTTGAAAGCACATGAAAAGCGGCACAGCGTTGACAATGATGCCCTTGGCCAAAAAGGGCGTATGCGTTTTTTCCTGAATATATTCAGGAAAAAACGCATACGCCCTTTTTGGCCAACCAGGCAAGCCGGAAAGGCACATCAGCGCTACAAAGAAGTCTCGCTTGCCATCGGTCCAAAGGGCCATGCTGAAAAAAGTGTAAAAACCAGAAATGCAGGACAGGCCATGGAGACATGGGAGCCTTGCTACGCTGACGGGCGGGCTGTAAATTGCCAACAGCCACTCTGGAGAAGTGTACGGTGTGTCCTGAAACATGTAATAAGCACAGCTTAGAGAGCATAGGGCACTTCCACTCATGGGCGTATAAATCGGGAAACCTAAAAATCAACAAGACACAGGCACCCCAAAGTTTAGGGCTGCTCTGTTTCCAAGAACCTCCACTTCGCTACACCTTCAATATCCCAGGAAAGCGAAAAATGGATAAAGAAGTTGTGGTACTTAGGCACAATGGAATATCACTCAGCCATGAAATCAATGTCATAAGGCTAGTAGCAGCAGGATGAGTGGATTTAGGTACGATGACTCTCAGTGAAATAAGTCACAGAGAAAAAGACACTTATCCTAAGATATCACTTATAGAGGGAACGTCAAAATCGCTACACTTGAACGGAATTACAAAACAGAACAGAGTCACACATTTAGAAAACACACTATGGCTGCTTAACGGGAAAGGTGAGGTGGGGTGATGCATAAAACAAGGGTTTGAAATTAGCTCAGATACCGTTCCACAAGCCGAATATGTAATAGACAAGACCTACCCCCTGCTCAGTGAACTGGACTCAACAGCCCCTATTCACCGCCCAAGAATATATCTGACTAGTAAGAGTCTTAAAACCTAGGTATTGATCTCTCTCTGGAAGTGCATCAAGAGGGTGTAAAGCGGCATAAACACAGCAGTGAAAAGCAGCGAAACCCCATTATAAAAATAGATTACTTAAAAAAAAACCCCAGAAAACAAAGACAGTGAAAGAGAGAGAAATTCTTCCAAAATCCGTTCAGGGGCTCTGATGCAACCTGGACTGACCATATCTAGACCCACAGCTGGATGAGACATGAGGCTGGACACTCTTGGGGCTGAGAGGATTGGTGAGCTTGGGTGAGCAAACGCAGACCCTTTAAAGTCCTACTGCGTGGTACCCATGCCGTGGGTCCCAAATCTCCAGGTTCAAGGGCATCTTCCGACATCGAAAACATGCGTGGGAAACCCAGAAGATGGTACACCGTGTGATCGGGAAAGGGTTCTCAAACGCACCTGATGTCTCCTCTCCTTGTGCTCGGGTTCGCCATTCCAGCCGCTCTACTAACCATCTCCCTACTTGGAGAATCAGCACCTTTAACCTCCTGTTTCGGACAGGTCGCAATTTGGCCTGAGGATGAACGGGAAGAGGGGGAACCAATGAGAGACTAGCTCTAGGTGTTGGGACAGGCACAGGTCACTCTATTTTCCCATCAGGAAGAAGAATGAGCCACAGGCTCAGCCTGCCCCCCGGAACCAGAATACGGCCTGAAGCAATCCTGCGCTTTGGCGGCCAGCTCCCAAAAAAGCGAGTTGACAAACGGAGCTCAGGGGCACTGCAACTCACAAACCTGCAGAGTTATAAATGATAACTCTCGTCCACAAATATATTGAGGGAAGGCAACGAGGAGGATTTGAAAGCAAGGCAGAATTGCAGGAAACAGGTGTCAGGAGGCAGACTCGACTCGCCTTGAAAGCACATGAAAAGCGGCACAGCGTTGACAATGATGCCCTTGGCCAAAAAGGGCGTATGCGTTTTTTCCTGAATATATTCAGGAAAAAACGCATACGCCCTTTTTGGCCAACCAGGCAAGCCGGAAAGGCACATCAGCGCTACAAAGAAGTCTCGCTTGCCATCGGTCCAAAGGGCCATGCTGAAAAAAGTGTAAAAACCAGAAATGCAGGACAGGCCATGGAGACATGGGAGCCTTGCTACGCTGACGGGCGGGCTGTAAATTGCCAACAGCCACTCTGGAGAAGTGTACGGTGTGTCCTGAAACATGTAATAAGCACAGCTTAGAGAGCATAGGGCACTTCCACTCATGGGCGTATAAATCGGGAAACCTAAAAATCAACAAGACACAGGCACCCCAAAGTTTAGGGCTGCTCTGTTTCCAAGAACCTCCACTTCGCTACACCTTCAATATCCCAGGAAAGCGAAAAATGGATAAAGAAGTTGTGGTACTTAGGCACAATGGAATATCACTCAGCCATGAAATCAATGTCATAAGGCTAGTAGCAGCAGGATGAGTGGATTTAGGTACGATGACTCTCAGTGAAATAAGTCACAGAGAAAAAGACACTTATCCTAAGATATCACTTATAGAGGGAACGTCAAAATCGCTACACTTGAACGGAATTACAAAACAGAACAGAGTCACACATTTAGAAAACACACTATGGCTGCTTAACGGGAAAGGTGAGGTGGGGTGATGCATAAAACAAGGGTTTGAAATTAGCTCAGATACCGTTCCACAAGCCGAATATGTAATAGACAAGACCTACCCCCTGCTCAGTGAACTGGACTCAACAGCCCCTATTCACCGCCCAAGAATATATCTGACTAGTAAGAGTCTTAAAACCTAGGTATTGATCTCTCTCTGGAAGTGCATCAAGAGGGTGTAAAGCGGCATAAACACAGCAGTGAAAAGCAGCGAAACCCCATTATAAAAATAGATTACTTAAAAAAAAACCCCAGAAAACAAAGACAGTGAAAGAGAGAGAAATTCTTCCAAAATCCGTTCAGGGGCTCTGATGCAACCTGGACTGACCATATCTAGACCCACAGCTGGATGAGACATGAGGCTGGACACTCTTGGGGCTGAGAGGATTGGTGAGCTTGGGTGAGCAAACGCAGACCCTTTAAAGTCCTACTGCGTGGTACCCATGCCGTGGGTCCCAAATCTCCAGGTTCAAGGGCATCTTCCGACATCGAAAACATGCGTGGGAAACCCAGAAGATGGTACACCGTGTGATCGGGAAAGGGTTCTCAAACGCACCTCATGTCTCCTCTCCTTGTGCTCGGGTTCGCCATTCCAGCCGCTCTACTAACCATCTCCCTACTTGGAGAATCAGCACCTTTAACCTCCTGTTTCGGACAGGTCGCAATTTGGCCTGAGGATGAACGGGAAGAGGGGGAACCAATGAGAGACTAGCTCTAGGTGTTGGGACAGGCACAGGTCACTCTATTTTCCCATCAGGAAGAAGAATGAGCCACAGGCTCAGCCTGCCCCCCGGAACCAGAATACGGCCTGAAGCAATCCTGCGCTTTGGCGGCCAGCTCCCAAAAAAGCGAGTTGACAAACGGAGCTCAGGGGCACTGCAACTCACAAACCTGCAGAGTTATAAATGATAACTCTCGTCCACAAATATATTGAGGGAAGGCAACGAGGAGGATTTGAAAGCAAGGCAGAATTGCAGGAAACAGGTGTCAGGAGGCAGACTCGACTCGCCTTGAAAGCACATGAAAAGCGGCACAGCGTTGACAATGATGCCCTTGGCCAAAAAGGGCGTATGCGTTTTTTCCTGAATATATTCAGGAAAAAACGCATACGCCCTTTTTGGCCAACCAGGCAAGCCGGAAAGGCACATCAGCGCTACAAAGAAGTCTCGCTTGCCATCGGTCCAAAGGGCCATGCTGAAAAAAGTGTAAAAACCAGAAATGCAGGACAGGCCATGGAGACATGGGAGCCTTGCTACGCTGACGGGCGGGCTGTAAATTGCCAACAGCCACTCTGGAGAAGTGTACGGTGTGTCCTGAAACATGTAATAAGCACAGCTTAGAGAGCATAGGGCACTTCCACTCATGGGCGTATAAATCGGGAAACCTAAAAATCAACAAGACACAGGCACCCCAAAGTTTAGGGCTGCTCTGTTTCCAAGAACCTCCACTTCGCTACACCTTCAATATCCCAGGAAAGCGAAAAATGGATAAAGAAGTTGTGGTACTTAGGCACAATGGAATATCACTCAGCCATGAAATCAATGTCATAAGGCTAGTAGCAGCAGGATGAGTGGATTTAGGTACGATGACTCTCAGTGAAATAAGTCACAGAGAAAAAGACACTTATCCTAAGATATCACTTATAGAGGGAACGTCAAAATCGCTACACTTGAACGGAATTACAAAACAGAACAGAGTCACACATTTAGAAAACACACTATGGCTGCTTAACGGGAAAGGTGAGGTGGGGTGATGCATAAAACAAGGGTTTGAAATTAGCTCAGATACCGTTCCACAAGCCGAATATGTAATAGACAAGACCTACCCCCTGCTCAGTGAACTGGACTCAACAGCCCCTATTCACCGCCCAAGAATATATCTGACTAGTAAGAGTCTTAAAACCTAGGTATTGATCTCTCTCTGGAAGTGCATCAAGAGGGTGTAAAGCGGCATAAACACAGCAGTGAAAAGCAGCGAAACCCCATTATAAAAATAGATTACTTAAAAAAAAACCCCAGAAAACAAAGACAGTGAAAGAGAGAGAAATTCTTCCAAAATCCGTTCAGGGGCTCTGATGCAACCTGGACTGACCATATCTAGACCCACAGCTGGATGAGACATGAGGCTGGACACTCTTGGGGCTGAGAGGATTGGTGAGCTTGGGTGAGCAAACGCAGACCCTTTAAAGTCCTACTGCGTGGTACCCATGCCGTGGGTCCCAAATCTCCAGGTTCAAGGGCATCTTCCGACATCGAAAACATGCGTGGGAAACCCAGAAGATGGTACACCGTGTGATCGGGAAAGGGTTCTCAAACGCACCTGATGTCTCCTCTCCTTGTGCTCGGGTTCGCCATTCCAGCCGCTCTACTAACCATCTCCCTACTTGGAGAATCAGCACCTTTAACCTCCTGTTTCGGACAGGTCGCAATTTGGCCTGAGGATGAACGGGAAGAGGGGGAACCAATGAGAGACTAGCTCTAGGTGTTGGGACAGGCACAGGTCACTCTATTTTCCCATCAGGAAGAAGAATGAGCCACAGGCTCAGCCTGCCCCCCGGAACCAGAATACGGCCTGAAGCAATCCTGCGCTTTGGCGGCCAGCTCCCAAAAAAGCGAGTTGACAAACGGAGCTCAGGGGCACTGCAACTCACAAACCTGCAGAGTTATAAATGATAACTCTCGTCCACAAATATATTGAGGGAAGGCAACGAGGAGGATTTGAAAGCAAGGCAGAATTGCAGGAAACAGGTGTCAGGAGGCAGACTCGACTCGCCTTGAAAGCACATGAAAAGCGGCACAGCGTTGACAATGATGCCCGTGGCCAAAAAGGGCGTATGCGTTTTTTCCTGAATATATTCAGGAAAAAACGCATACGCCCTTTTTGGCCAACCAGGCAAGCCGGAAAGGCAAATCAGCGCTACAAAGAAGTCTCGCTTGCCATCGGTCCAAAGGGCCATGCTGAAAAAAGTGTAAAAACCAGAAATGCAGGACAGGCCATGGAGACATGGGAGCCTTGCTACGCTGACGGGCGGGCTGTAAATTGCCAACAGCCACTCTGGAGAAGTGTACGGTGTGTCCTGAAACATGTAATAAGCACAGCTTAGAGAGCATAGGGCACTTCCACTCATGGGCGTATAAATCGGGAAACCTAAAAATCAACAAGACACAGGCACCCCAAAGTTTAGGGCTGCTCTGTTTCCAAGAACCTCCACTTCGCTACACCTTCAATATCCCAGGAAAGCGAAAAATGGATAAAGAAGTTGTGGTACTTAGGCACAATGGAATATCACTCAGCCATGAAATCAATGTCATAAGGCTAGTAGCAGCAGGATGAGTGGATTTAGGTACGATGACTCTCAGTGAAATAAGTCACAGAGAAAAAGACACTTATCCTAAGATATCACTTATAGAGGGAACGTCAAAATCGCTACACTTGAACGGAATTACAAAACAGAACAGAGTCACACATTTAGAAAACACACTATGGCTGCTTAACGGGAAAGGTGAGGTGGGGTGATGCATAAAACAAGGGTTTGAAATTAGCTCAGATACCGTTCCACAAGCCGAATATGTAATAGACAAGACCTACCCCCTGCTCAGTGAACTGGACTCAACAGCCCCTATTCACCGCCCAAGAATATATCTGACTAGTAAGAGTCTTAAAACCTAGGTATTGATCTCTCTCTGGAAGTGCATCAAGAGGGTGTAAAGCGGCATAAACACAGCAGTGAAAAGCAGCGAAACCCCATTATAAAAATAGATTACTTAAAAAAAAACCCCAGAAAACAAAGACAGTGAAAGAGAGAGAAATTCTTCCAAAATCCGTTCAGGGGCTCTGATGCAACCTGGACTGACCATATCTAGACCCACAGCTGGATGAGACATGAGGCTGGACACTCTTGGGGCTGAGAGGATTGGTGAGCTTGGGTGAGCAAACGCAGACCCTTTAAAGTCCTACTGCGTGGTACCCATGCCGTGGGTCCCAAATCTCCAGGTTCAAGGGCATCTTCCGACATCGAAAACATGCGTGGGAAACCCAGAAGATGGTACACCGTGTGATCGGGAAAGGGTTCTCAAACGCACCTGATGTCTCCTCTCCTTGTGCTCGGGTTCGCCATTCCAGCCGCTCTACTAACCATCTCCCTACTTGGAGAATCAGCACCTTTAACCTCCTGTTTCGGACAGGTCGCAATTTGGCCTGAGGATGAACGGGAAGAGGGGGAACCAATGAGAGACTAGCTCTAGGTGTTGGGACAGGCACAGGTCACTCTATTTTCCCATCAGGAAGAAGAATGAGCCACAGGCTCAGCCTGCCCCCCGGAACCAGAATACGGCCTGAAGCAATCCTGCGCTTTGGCGGCCAGCTCCCAAAAAAGCGAGTTGACAAACGGAGCTCAGGGGCACTGCAACTCACAAACCTGCAGAGTTATAAATGATAACTCTCGTCCACAAATATATTGAGGGAAGGCAACGAGGAGGATTTGAAAGCAAGGCAGAATTGCAGGAAACAGGTGTCAGGAGGCAGACTCGACTCGCCTTGAAAGCACATGAAAAGCGGCACAGCGTTGACAATGATGCCCGTGGCCAAAAAGGGCGTATGCGTTTTTTCCTGAATATATTCAGGAAAAAACGCATACGCCCTTTTTGGCCAACCAGGCAAGCCGGAAAGGCAAATCAGCGCTACAAAGAAGTCTCGCTTGCCATCGGTCCAAAGGGCCATGCTGAAAAAAGTGTAAAAACCAGAAATGCAGGACAGGCCATGGAGACATGGGAGCCTTGCTACGCTGACGGGCGGGCTGTAAATTGCCAACAGCCACTCTGGAGAAGTGTACGGTGTGTCCTGAAACATGTAATAAGCACAGCTTAGAGAGCATAGGGCACTTCCACTCATGGGCGTATAAATCGGGAAACCTAAAAATCAACAAGACACAGGCACCCCAAAGTTTAGGGCTGCTCTGTTTCCAAGAACCTCCACTTCGCTACACCTTCAATATCCCAGGAAAGCGAAAAATGGATAAAGAAGTTGTGGTACTTAGGCACAATGGAATATCACTCAGCCATGAAATCAATGTCATAAGGCTAGTAGCAGCAGGATGAGTGGATTTAGGTACGATGACTCTCAGTGAAATAAGTCACAGAGAAAAAGACACTTATCCTAAGATATCACTTATAGAGGGAACGTCAAAATCGCTACACTTGAACGGAATTACAAAACAGAACAGAGTCACACATTTAGAAAACACACTATGGCTGCTTAACGGGAAAGGTGAGGTGGGGTGATGCATAAAACAAGGGTTTGAAATTAGCTCAGATACCGTTCCACAAGCCGAATATGTAATAGACAAGACCTACCCCCTGCTCAGTGAACTGGACTCAACAGCCCCTATTCACCGCCCAAGAATATATCTGACTAGTAAGAGTCTTAAAACCTAGGTATTGATCTCTCTCTGGAAGTGCATCAAGAGGGTGTAAAGCGGCATAAACACAGCAGTGAAAAGCAGCGAAACCCCATTATAAAAATAGATTACTTAAAAAAAAACCCCAGAAAACAAAGACAGTGAAAGAGAGAGAAATTCTTCCAAAATCCGTTCAGGGGCTCTGATGCAACCTGGACTGACCATATCTAGACCCACAGCTGGATGAGACATGAGGCTGGACACTCTTGGGGCTGAGAGGATTGGTGAGCTTGGGTGAGCAAACGCAGACCCTTTAAAGTCCTACTGCGTGGTACCCATGCCGTGGGTCCCAAATCTCCAGGTTCAAGGGCATCTTCCGACATCGAAAACATGCGTGGGAAACCCAGAAGATGGTACACCGTGTGATCGGGAAAGGGTTCTCAAACGCACCTGATGTCTCCTCTCCTTGTGCTCGGGTTCGCCATTCCAGCCGCTCTACTAACCATCTCCCTACTTGGAGAATCAGCACCTTTAACCTCCTGTTTCGGACAGGTCGCAATTTGGCCTGAGGATGAACGGGAAGAGGGGGAACCAATGAGAGACTAGCTCTAGGTGTTGGGACAGGCACAGGTCACTCTATTTTCCCATCAGGACGAAGAATGAGCCACAGGCTCAGCCTGCCCCCCGGAACCAGAATACGGCCTGAAGCAATCCTGCGCTTTGGCGGCCAGCTCCCAAAAAAGCGAGTTGACAAACGGAGCTCAGGGGCACTGCAACTCACAAACCTGCAGAGTTATAAATGATAACTCTCGTCCACAAATATATTGAGGGAAGGCAACGAGGAGGATTTGAAAGCAAGGCAGAATTGCAGGAAACAGGTGTCAGGAGGCAGACTCGACTCGCCTTGAAAGCACATGAAAAGCGGCACAGCGTTGACAATGATGCCCTTGGCCAAAAAGGGCGTATGCGTTTTTTCCTGAATATATTCAGGAAAAAACGCATACGCCCTTTTTGGCCAACCAGGCAAGCCGGAAAGGCAAATCAGCGCTACAAAGAAGTCTCGCTTGCCATCCGTCCAAAGGGCCATGCTGAAAAAAGTGTAAAAACCAGAAATGCAGGACAGGCCATGGAGACATGGGAGCCTTGCTACGCTGACGGGCGGGCTGTAAATTGCCAACAGCCACTCTGGAGAAGTGTACGGTGTGTCCTGAAACATGTAATAAGCACAGCTTAGAGAGCATAGGGCACTTCCACTCATGGGCGTATAAATCGGGAAACCTAAAAATCAACAAGACACAGGCACCCCAAAGTTTAGGGCTGCTCTGTTTCCAAGAACCTCCACTTCGCTACACCTTCAATATCCCAGGAAAGCGAAAAATGGATAAAGAAGTTGTGGTACTTAGGCACAATGGAATATCACTCAGCCATGAAATCAATGTCATAAGGCTAGTAGCAGCAGGATGAGTGGATTTAGGTACGATGACTCTCAGTGAAATAAGTCACAGAGAAAAAGACACTTATCCTAAGATATCACTTATAGAGGGAACGTCAAAATCGCTACACTTGAACGGAATTACAAAACAGAACAGAGTCACACATTTAGAAAACACACTATGGCTGCTTAACGGGAAAGGTGAGGTGGGGTGATGCATAAAACAAGGGTTTGAAATTAGCTCAGATACCGTTCCACAAGCCGAATATGTAATAGACAAGACCTACCCCCTGCTCAGTGAACTGGACTCAACAGCCCCTATTCACCGCCCAAGAATATATCTGACTAGTAAGAGTCTTAAAACCTAGGTATTGATCTCTCTCTGGAAGTGCATCAAGAGGGTGTAAAGCGGCATAAACACAGCAGTGAAAAGCAGCGAAACCCCATTATAAAAATAGATTACTTAAAAAAAAACCCCAGAAAACAAAGACAGTGAAAGAGAGAGAAATTCTTCCAAAATCCGTTCAGGGGCTCTGATGCAACCTGGACTGACCATATCTAGACCCACAGCTGGATGAGACATGAGGCTGGACACTCTTGGGGCTGAGAGGATTGGTGAGCTTGGGTGAGCAAACGCAGACCCTTTAAAGTCCTACTGCGTGGTACCCATGCCGTGGGTCCCAAATCTCCAGGTTCAAGGGCATCTTCCGACATCGAAAACATGCGTGGGAAACCCAGAAGATGGTACACCGTGTGATCGGGAAAGGGTTCTCAAACGCACCTGATGTCTCCTCTCCTTGTGCTCGGGTTCGCCATTCCAGCCGCTCTACTAACCATCTCCCTACTTGGAGAATCAGCACCTTTAACCTCCTGTTTCGGACAGGTCGCAATTTGGCCTGAGGATGAACGGGAAGAGGGGGAACCAATGAGAGACTAGCTCTAGGTGTTGGGACAGGCACAGGTCACTCTATTTTCCCATCAGGAAGAAGAATGAGCCACAGGCTCAGCCTGCCCCCCGGAACCAGAATACGGCCTGAAGCAATCCTGCGCTTTGGCGGCCAGCTCCCAAAAAAGCGAGTTGACAAACGGAGCTCAGGGGCACTGCAACTCACAAACCTGCAGAGTTATAAATGATAACTCTCGTCCACAAATATATTGAGGGAAGGCAACGAGGAGGATTTGAAAGCAAGGCAGAATTGCAGGAAACAGGTGTCAGGAGGCAGACTCGACTCGCCTTGAAAGCACATGAAAAGCGGCACAGCGTTGACAATGATGCCCTTGGCCAAAAAGGGCGTATGCGTTTTTTCCTGAATATATTCAGGAAAAAACGCATACGCCCTTTTTGGCCAACCAGGCAAGCCGGAAAGGCAAATCAGCGCTACAAAGAAGTCTCGCTTGCCATCCGTCCAAAGGGCCATGCTGAAAAAAGTGTAAAAACCAGAAATGCAGGACAGGCCATGGAGACATGGGAGCCTTGCTACGCTGACGGGCGGGCTGTAAATTGCCAACAGCCACTCTGGAGAAGTGTACGGTGTGTCCTGAAACATGTAATAAGCACAGCTTAGAGAGCATAGGGCACTTCCACTCATGGGCGTATAAATCGGGAAACCTAAAAATCAACAAGACACAGGCACCCCAAAGTTTAGGGCTGCTCTGTTTCCAAGAACCTCCACTTCGCTACACCTTCAATATCCCAGGAAAGCGAAAAATGGATAAAGAAGTTGTGGTACTTAGGCACAATGGAATATCACTCAGCCATGAAATCAATGTCATAAGGCTAGTAGCAGCAGGATGAGTGGATTTAGGTACGATGACTCTCAGTGAAATAAGTCACAGAGAAAAAGACACTTATCCTAAGATATCACTTATAGAGGGAACGTCAAAATCGCTACACTTGAACGGAATTACAAAACAGAACAGAGTCACACATTTAGAAAACACACTATGGCTGCTTAACGGGAAAGGTGAGGTGGGGTGATGCATAAAACAAGGGTTTGAAATTAGCTCAGATACCGTTCCACAAGCCGAATATGTAATAGACAAGACCTACCCCCTGCTCAGTGAACTGGACTCAACAGCCCCTATTCACCGCCCAAGAATATATCTGACTAGTAAGAGTCTTAAAACCTAGGTATTGATCTCTCTCTGGAAGTGCATCAAGAGGGTGTAAAGCGGCATAAACACAGCAGTGAAAAGCAGCGAAACCCCATTATAAAAATAGATTACTTTAAAAAAAACCCCAGAAAACAAAGACAGTGAAAGAGAGAGAAATTCTTCCAAAATCCGTTCAGGGGCTCTGATGCAACCTGGACTGACCATATCTAGACCCACAGCTGGATGAGACATGAGGCTGGACACTCTTGGGGCTGAGAGGATTGGTGAGCTTGGGTGAGCAAACGCAGACCCTTTAAAGTCCTACTGCGTGGTACCCATGCCGTGGGTCCCAAATCTCCAGGTTCAAGGGCATCTTCCGACATCGAAAACATGCGTGGGAAACCCAGAAGATGGTACACCGTGTGATCGGGAAAGGGTTCTCAAACGCACCTGATGTCTCCTCTCCTTGTGCTCGGGTTCGCCATTCCAGCCGCTCTACTAACCATCTCCCTACTTGGAGAATCAGCACCTTTAACCTCCTGTTTCGGACAGGTCGCAATTTGGCCTGAGGATGAACGGGAAGAGGGGGAACCAATGAGAGACTAGCTCTAGGTGTTGGGACAGGCACAGGTCACTCTATTTTCCCATCAGGAAGAAGAATGAGCCACAGGCTCAGCCTGCCCCCCGGAACCAGAATACGGCCTGAAGCAATCCTGCGCTTTGGCGGCCAGCTCCCAAAAAAGCGAGTTGACAAACGGAGCTCAGGGGCACTGCAACTCACAAACCTGCAGAGTTATAAATGATAACTCTCGTCCACAAATATATTGAGGGAAGGCAACGAGGAGGATTTGAAAGCAAGGCAGAATTGCAGGAAACAGGTGTCAGGAGGCAGACTCGACTCGCCTTGAAAGCACATGAAAAGCGGCACAGCGTTGACAATGATGCCCTTGGCCAAAAAGGGCGTATGCGTTTTTTCCTGAATATATTCAGGAAAAAACGCATACGCCCTTTTTGGCCAACCAGGCAAGCCGGAAAGGCAAATCAGCGCTACAAAGAAGTCTCGCTTGCCATCCGTCCAAAGGGCCATGCTGAAAAAAGTGTAAAAACCAGAAATGCAGGACAGGCCATGGAGACATGGGAGCCTTGCTACGCTGACGGGCGGGCTGTAAATTGCCAACAGCCACTCTGGAGAAGTGTACGGTGTGTCCTGAAACATGTAATAAGCACAGCTTAGAGAGCATAGGGCACTTCCACTCATGGGCGTATAAATCGGGAAACCTAAAAATCAACAAGACACAGGCACCCCAAAGTTTAGGGCTGCTCTGTTTCCAAGAACCTCCACTTCGCTACACCTTCAATATCCCAGGAAAGCGAAAAATGGATAAAGAAGTTGTGGTACTTAGGCACAATGGAATATCACTCAGCCATGAAATCAATGTCATAAGGCTAGTAGCAGCAGGATGAGTGGATTTAGGTACGATGACTCTCAGTGAAATAAGTCACAGAGAAAAAGACACTTATCCTAAGATATCACTTATAGAGGGAACGTCAAAATCGCTACACTTGAACGGAATTACAAAACAGAACAGAGTCACACATTTAGAAAACACACTATGGCTGCTTAACGGGAAAGGTGAGGTGGGGTGATGCATAAAACAAGGGTTTGAAATTAGCTCAGATACCGTTCCACAAGCCGAATATGTAATAGACAAGACCTACCCCCTGCTCAGTGAACTGGACTCAACAGCCCCTATTCACCGCCCAAGAATATATCTGACTAGTAAGAGTCTTAAAACCTAGGTATTGATCTCTCTCTGGAAGTGCATCAAGAGGGTGTAAAGCGGCATAAACACAGCAGTGAAAAGCAGCGAAACCCCATTATAAAAATAGATTACTTAAAAAAAAACCCCAGAAAACAAAGACAGTGAAAGAGAGAGAAATTCTTCCAAAATCCGTTCAGGGGCTCTGATGCAACCTGGACTGACCATATCTAGACCCACAGCTGGATGAGACATGAGGCTGGACACTCTTGGGGCTGAGAGGATTGGTGAGCTTGGGTGAGCAAACGCAGACCCTTTAAAGTCCTACTGCGTGGTACCCATGCCGTGGGTCCCAAATCTCCAGGTTCAAGGGCATCTTCCGACATCGAAAACATGCGTGGGAAACCCAGAAGATGGTACACCGTGTGATCGGGAAAGGGTTCTCAAACGCACCTGATGTCTCCTCTCCTTGTGCTCGGGTTCGCCATTCCAGCCGCTCTACTAACCATCTCCCTACTTGGAGAATCAGCACCTTTAACCTCCTGTTTCGGACAGGTCGCAATTTGGCCTGAGGATGAACGGGAAGAGGGGGAACCAATGAGAGACTAGCTCTAGGTGTTGGGACAGGCACAGGTCACTCTATTTTCCCATCAGGAAGAAGAATGAGCCACAGGCTCAGCCTGCCCCCCGGAACCAGAATACGGCCTGAAGCAATCCTGCGCTTTGGCGGCCAGCTCCCAAAAAAGCGAGTTGACAAACGGAGCTCAGGGGCACTGCAACTCACAAACCTGCAGAGTTATAAATGATAACTCTCGTCCACAAATATATTGAGGGAAGGCAACGAGGAGGATTTGAAAGCAAGGCAGAATTGCAGGAAACAGGTGTCAGGAGGCAGACTCGACTCGCCTTGAAAGCACATGAAAAGCGGCACAGCGTTGACAATGATGCCCGTGGCCAAAAAGGGCGTATGCGTTTTTTCCTGAATATATTCAGGAAAAAACGCATACGCCCTTTTTGGCCAACCAGGCAAGCCGGAAAGGCAAATCAGCGCTACAAAGAAGTCTCGCTTGCCATCGGTCCAAAGGGCCATGCTGAAAAAAGTGTAAAAACCAGAAATGCAGGACAGGCCATGGAGACATGGGAGCCTTGCTACGCTGACGGGCGGGCTGTAAATTGCCAACAGCCACTCTGGAGAAGTGTACGGTGTGTCCTGAAACATGTAATAAGCACAGCTTAGAGAGCATAGGGCACTTCCACTCATGGGCGTATAAATCGGGAAACCTAAAAATCAACAAGACACAGGCACCCCAAAGTTTAGGGCTGCTCTGTTTCCAAGAACCTCCACTTCGCTACACCTTCAATATCCCAGGAAAGCGAAAAATGGATAAAGAAGTTGTGGTACTTAGGCACAATGGAATATCACTCAGCCATGAAATCAATGTCATAAGGCTAGTAGCAGCAGGATGAGTGGATTTAGGTACGATGACTCTCAGTGAAATAAGTCACAGAGAAAAAGACACTTATCCTAAGATATCACTTATAGAGGGAACGTCAAAATCGCTACACTTGAACGGAATTACAAAACAGAACAGAGTCACACATTTAGAAAACACACTATGGCTGCTTAACGGGAAAGGTGAGGTGGGGTGATGCATAAAACAAGGGTTTGAAATTAGCTCAGATACCGTTCCACAAGCCGAATATGTAATAGACAAGACCTACCCCCTGCTCAGTGAACTGGACTCAACAGCCCCTATTCACCGCCCAAGAATATATCTGACTAGTAAGAGTCTTAAAACCTAGGTATTGATCTCTCTCTGGAAGTGCATCAAGAGGGTGTAAAGCGGCATAAACACAGCAGTGAAAAGCAGCTAAACCCCATTATAAAAATAGATTACTTAAAAAAAAACCCCAGAAAACAAAGACAGTGAAAGAGAGAGAAATTCTTCCAAAATCCGTTCAGGGGCTCTGATGCAACCTGGACTGACCATATCTAGACCCACAGCTGGATGAGACATGAGGCTGGACACTCTTGGGGCTGAGAGGATTGGTGAGCTTGGGTGAGCAAACGCAGACCCTTTAAAGTCCTACTGCGTGGTACCCATGCCGTGGGTCCCAAATCTCCAGGTTCAAGGGCATCTTCCGACATCGAAAACATGCGTGGGAAACCCAGAAGATGGTACGCCGTGTGATCGGGAAAGGGTTCTCAAACGCACCTGATGTCTCCTCTCCTTGTGCTCGGGTTCGCCATTCCAGCCGCTCTACTAACCATCTCCCTACTTGGAGAATCAGCACCTTTAACCTCCTGTTTCGGACAGGTCGCAATTTGGCCTGAGGATGAACGGGAAGAGGGGGAACCAATGAGAGACTAGCTCTAGGTGTTGGGACAGGCACAGGTCACTCTATTTTCCCATCAGGAAGAAGAATGAGCCACAGGCTCAGCCTGCCCCCCGGAACCAGAATACGGCCTGAAGCAATCCTGCGCTTTGGCGGCCAGCTCCCAAAAAAGCGAGTTGACAAACGGAGCTCAGGGGCACTGCAACTCACAAACCTGCAGAGTTATAAATGATAACTCTCGTCCACAAATATATTGAGGGAAGGCAACGAGGAGGATTTGAAAGCAAGGCAGAATTGCAGGAAACAGGTGTCAGGAGGCAGACTCGACTCGCCTTGAAAGCACATGAAAAGCGGCACAGCGTTGACAATGATGCCCTTGGCCAAAAAGGGCGTATGCGTTTTTTCCTGAATATATTCAGGAAAAAACGCATACGCCCTTTTTGGCCAACCAGGCAAGCCGGAAAGGCAAATCAGCGCTACAAAGAAGTCTCGCTTGCCATCGGTCCAAAGGGCCATGCTGAAAAAAGTGTAAAAACCAGAAATGCAGGACAGGCCATGGAGACATGGGAGCCTTGCTACGCTGACGGGCGGGCTGTAAATTGCCAACAGCCACTCTGGAGAAGTGTACGGTGTGTCCTGAAACATGTAATAAGCACAGCTTAGAGAGCATAGGGCACTTCCACTCATGGGCGTATAAATCGGGAAACCTAAAAATCAACAAGACACAGGCACCCCAAAGTTTAGGGCTGCTCTGTTTCCAAGAACCTCCACTTCGCTACACCTTCAATATCCCAGGAAAGCGAAAAATGGATAAAGAAGTTGTGGTACTTAGGCACAATGGAATATCACTCAGCCATGAAATCAATGTCATAAGGCTAGTAGCAGCAGGATGAGTGGATTTAGGTACGATGACTCTCAGTGAAATAAGTCACAGAGAAAAAGACACTTATCCTAAGATATCACTTATAGAGGGAACGTCAAAATCGCTACACTTGAACGGAATTACAAAACAGAACAGAGTCACACATTTAGAAAACACACTATGGCTGCTTAACGGGAAAGGTGAGGTGGGGTGATGCATAAAACAAGGGTTTGAAATTAGCTCAGATACCGTTCCACAAGCCGAATATGTAATAGACAAGACCTACCCCCTGCTCAGTGAACTGGACTCAACAGCCCCTATTCACCGCCCAAGAATATATCTGACTAGTAAGAGTCTTAAAACCTAGGTATTGATCTCTCTCTGGAAGTGCATCAAGAGGGTGTAAAGCGGCATAAACACAGCAGTGAAAAGCAGCGAAACCCCATTATAAAAATAGATTACTTAAAAAAAAACCCCAGAAAACAAAGACAGTGAAAGAGAGAGAAATTCTTCCAAAATCCGTTCAGGGGCTCTGATGCAACCTGGACTGACCATATCTAGACCCACAGCTGGATGAGACATGAGGCTGGACACTCTTGGGGCTGAGAGGATTGGTGAGCTTGGGTGAGCAAACGCAGACCCTTTAAAGTCCTACTGCGTGGTACCCATGCCGTGGGTCCCAAATCTCCAGGTTCAAGGGCATCTTCCGACATCGAAAACATGCGTGGGAAACCCAGAAGATGGTACGCCGTGTGATCGGGAAAGGGTTCTCAAACGCACCTGATGTCTCCTCTCCTTGTGCTCGGGTTCGCCATTCCAGCCGCTCTACTAACCATCTCCCTACTTGGAGAATCAGCACCTTTAACCTCCTGTTTCGGACAGGTCGCAATTTGGCCTGAGGATGAACGGGAAGAGGGGGAACCAATGAGAGACTAGCTCTAGGTGTTGGGACAGGCACAGGTCACTCTATTTTCCCATCAGGAAGAAGAATGAGCCACAGGCTCAGCCTGCCCCCCGGAACCAGAATACGGCCTGAAGCAATCCTGCGCTTTGGCGGCCAGCTCCCAAAAAAGCGAGTTGACAAACGGAGCTCAGGGGCACTGCAACTCACAAACCTGCAGAGTTATAAATGATAACTCTCGTCCACAAATATATTGAGGGAAGGCAACGAGGAGGATTTGAAAGCAAGGCAGAATTGCAGGAAACAGGTGTCAGGAGGCAGACTCGACTCGCCTTGAAAGCACATGAAAAGCGGCACAGCGTTGACAATGATGCCCTTGGCCAAAAAGGGCGTATGCGTTTTTTCCTGAATATATTCAGGAAAAAACGCATACGCCCTTTTTGGCCAACCAGGCAAGCCGGAAAGGCAAATCAGCGCTACAAAGAAGTCTCGCTTGCCATCGGTCCAAAGGGCCATGCTGAAAAAAGTGTAAAAAGCAGAAATGCAGGACAGGCCATGGAGACATGGGAGCCTTGCTACGCTGACGGGCGGGCTGTAAATTGCCAACAGCCACTCTGGAGAAGTGTACGGTGTGTCCTGAAACATGTAATAAGCACAGCTTAGAGAGCATAGGGCACTTCCACTCATGGGCGTATAAATCGGGAAACCTAAAAATCAACAAGACACAGGCACCCCAAAGTTTAGGGCTGCTCTGTTTCCAAGAACCTCCACTTCGGTACACCTTCAATATCCCAGGAAAGCGAAAAATGGATAAAGAAGTTGTGGTACTTAGGCACAATGGAATATCACTCAGCCATGAAATCAATGTCATAAGGCTAGTAGCAGCAGGATGAGTGGATTTAGGTACGATGACTCTCAGTGAAATAAGTCACAGAGAAAAAGACACTTATCCTAAGATATCACTGAGAGAGGGAACGTCAAAATCGCTACACTTGAACGGAATTACAAAACAGAACAGAGTCACACATTTAGAAAACACACTATGGCTGCTTAACGGGAAAGGTGAGGTGGGGTGATGCATAAAACAAGGGTTTGAAATTAGCTCAGATACCGTTCCACAAGCCGAATATGTAATAGACAAGACCTACCCCCTGCTCAGTGAACTGGACTCAACAGCCCCTATTCACCGCCCAAGAATATATCTGACTAGTAAGAGTCTTAAAACCTAGGTATTGATCTCTCTCTGGAAGTGCATCAAGAGGGTGTAAAGCGGCATAAACACAGCAGTGAAAAGCAGCGAAACCCCATTATAAAAATAGATTACTTAAAAAAAAACCCCAGAAAACAAAGACAGTGAAAGAGAGAGAAATTCTTCCAAAATCCGTTCAGGGGCTCTGATGCAACCTGGACTGACCATATCTAGACCCACAGCTGGATGAGACATGAGGCTGGACACTCTTGGGGCTGAGAGGATTGGTGAGCTTGGGTGAGCAAACGCAGACCCTTTAAAGTCCTACTGCGTGGTACCCATGCCGTGGGTCCCAAATCTCCAGGTTCAAGGGCATCTTCCGACATCGAAAACATGCGTGGGAAACCCAGAAGATGGTACGCCGTGTGATCGGGAAAGGGTTCTCAAACGCACCTGATGTCTCCTCTCCTTGTGCTCGGGTTCGCCATTCCAGCCGCTCTACTAACCATCTCCCTACTTGGAGAATCAGCACCTTTAACCTCCTGTTTCGGACAGGTCGCAATTTGGCCTGAGGATGAACGGGAAGAGGGGGAACCAATGAGAGACTAGCTCTAGGTGTTGGGACAGGCACAGGTCACTCTATTTTCCCATCAGGAAGAAGAATGAGCCACAGGCTCAGCCTGCCCCCCGGAACCAGAATACGGCCTGAAGCAATCCTGCGCTTTGGCGGCCAGCTCCCAAAAAAGCGAGTTGACAAACGGAGCTCAGGGGCACTGCAACTCACAAACCTGCAGAGTTATAAATGATAACTCTCGTCCACAAATATATTGAGGGAAGGCAACGAGGAGGATTTGAAAGCAAGGCAGAATTGCAGGAAACAGGTGTCAGGAGGCAGACTCGACTCGCCTTGAAAGCACATGAAAAGCGGCACAGCGTTGACAATGATGCCCTTGGCCAAAAAGGGCGTATGCGTTTTTTCCTGAATATATTCAGGAAAAAACGCATACGCCCTTTTTGGCCAACCAGGCAAGCCGGAAAGGCAAATCAGCGCTACAAAGAAGTCTCGCTTGCCATCGGTCCAAAGGGCCATGCTGAAAAAAGTGTAAAAACCAGAAATGCAGGACAGGCCATGGAGACATGGGAGCCTTGCTACGCTGACGGGCGGGCTGTAAATTGCCAACAGCCACTCTGGAGAAGTGTACGGTGTGTCCTGAAACATGTAATAAGCACAGCTTAGAGAGCATAGGGCACTTCCACTCATGGGCGTATAAATCGGGAAACCTAAAAATCAACAAGACACAGGCACCCCAAAGTTTAGGGCTGCTCTGTTTCCAAGAACCTCCACTTCGCTACACCTTCAATATCCCAGGAAAGCGAAAAATGGATAAAGAAGTTGTGGTACTTAGGCACAATGGAATATCACTCAGCCATGAAATCAATGTCATAAGGCTAGTAGCAGCAGGATGAGTGGATTTAGGTACGATGACTCTCAGTGAAATAAGTCACAGAGAAAAAGACACTTATCCTAAGATATCACTGAGAGAGGGAATGTCAAAATCGCTACACTTGAACGGAATTACAAAACAGAACAGAGTCACACATTTAGAAAACACACTATGGCTGCTTAACGGGAAAGGTGAGGTGGGGTGATGCATAAAACAAGGGTTTGAAATTAGCTCAGATACCGTTCCACAAGCCGAATATGTAATAGACAAGACCTACTCCCTGCTCAGTGAACTGGACTCAACAGCCCCTATTCACCGCCCAAGAATATATCTGACTAGTAAGAGTCTTAAAACCTAGGTATTGATCTCTCTCTGGAAGTGCATCAAGAGGGTGTAAAGCGGCATAAACACAGCAGTGAAAAGCAGCGAAACCCCATTATAAAAATAGATTACTTAAAAAAAAAAACCCCAGAAAACAAAGACAGTGAAAGAGAGAGAAATTCTTCCAAAATCCGTTCAGGGGCTCTGATGCAACCTGGATTGACCATATCTAGACCCACAGCTGGATGAGACATGAGGCTGGACACTCTTGGGGCTGAGAGGATTGGTGAGCTTGGGTGAGCAAACGCAGACCCTTTAAAGTCCTACTGCGTGGTACCCATGCCGTGGGTCCCAAATCTCCAGGTTCAAGGGCATCTTCCGACATCGAAAACATGCGTGGGAAACCCAGAAGATGGTACACCGTGTGATCGGGAAAGGGTTCTCAAACGCACCTCATTTCTCCTCTCCTTGTGCTCGGGTTCGCCATTCCAGCCGCTCTACTAACCATCTCCCTACTTGGAGAATCAGCACCTTTAACCTCCTGTTTCGGACAGGTCGCAATTTGGCCTGAGGATGAACGGGAAGAGGGGGAACCAATGAGAGACTAGCTCTAGGTGTTGGGACAGGCACAGGTCACTCTATTTTCCCATCAGGAAGAAGAATGAGCCACAGGCTCAGCCTGCCCCCCGGAACCAGAATACGGCCTGAAGCAATCCTGCGCTTTGGCGGCCAGCTCCCAAAAAAGCGAGTTGACAAAGGGAGCTCAGGGGCACTGCAACTCACAAACCTGCAGAGTTATAAATGATAACTCTCGTCCACAAATATATTGAGGGAAGGCAACGAGGAGGATTTGAAAGCAAGGCAGAATTGCAGGAAACAGGTGTCAGGAGGCAGACTCGACTCGCCTTGAAAGCACATGAAAAGCGGCACAGCGTTGACAATGATGCCCTTGGCCAAAAAGGGCGTATGCGTTTTTTCCTGAATATATTCAGGAAAAAACGCATACGCCCTTTTTGGCCAACCAGGCAAGCCGGAAAGGCAAATCAGCGCTACAAAGAAGTCTCGCTTGCCATCGGTCCAAAGGGCCATGCTGAAAAAAGTGTAAAAACCAGAAATGCAGGACAGGCCATGGAGACATGGGAGCCTTGCTACGCTGACGGGCGGGCTGTAAATTGCCAACAGCCACTCTGGAGAAGTGTACGGTGTGTCCTGAAACATGTAATAAGCACAGCTTAGAGAGCATAGGGCACTTCCACTCATGGGCGTATAAATCGGGAAACCTAAAAATCAACAAGACACAGGCACCCCAAAGTTTAGGGCTGCTCTGTTTCCAAGAACCTCCACTTCGCTACACCTTCAATATCCCAGGAAAGCGAAAAATGGATAAAGAAGTTGTGGTACTTAGGCACAATGGAATATCACTCAGCCATGAAATCAATGTCATAAGGCTAGTAGCAGCAGGATGAGTGGATTTAGGTACGATGACTCTCAGTGAAATAAGTCACAGAGAAAAAGACACTTATCCTAAGATATCACTTATAGAGGGAACGTCAAAATCGCTACACTTGAACGGAATTACAAAACAGAACAGAGTCACACATTTAGAAAACACACTATGGCTGCTTAACGGGAAAGGTGAGGTGGGGTGATGCATAAAACAAGGGTTTGAAATTAGCTCAGATACCGTTCCACAAGCCGAATATGTAATAGACAAGACCTACCCCCTGCTCAGTGAACTGGACTCAACAGCCCCTATTCACCGCCCAAGAATATATCTGACTAGTAAGAGTCTTAAAACCTAGGTATTGATCTCTCTCTGGAAGTGCATCAAGAGGGTGTAAAGCGGCATAAACACAGCAGTGAAAAGCAGCGAAACCCCATTATAAAAATAGATTACTTAAAAAAAAACCCCAGAAAACAAAGACAGTGAAAGAGAGAGAAATTCTTCCAAAATCCGTTCAGGGGCTCTGATGCAACCTGGACTGACCATATCTAGACCCACAGCTGGATGAGACATGAGGCTGGACACTCTTGGGGCTGAGAGGATTGGTGAGCTTGGGTGAGCAAACGCAGACCCTTTAAAGTCCTACTGCGTGGTACCCATGCCGTGGGTCCCAAATCTCCAGGTTCAAGGGCATCTTCCGACATCGAAAACATGCGTGGGAAACCCAGAAGATGGTACGCCGTGTGATCGGGAAAGGGTTCTCAAACGCACCTGATGTCTCCTCTCCTTGTGCTCGGGTTCGCCATTCCAGCCGCTCTACTAACCATCTCCCTACTTGGAGAATCAGCACCTTTAACCTCCTGTTTCGGACAGGTCGCAATTTGGCCTGAGGATGAACGGGAAGAGGGGGAACCAATGAGAGACTAGCTCTAGGTGTTGGGACAGGCACAGGTCACTCTATTTTCCCATCAGGAAGAAGAATGAGCCACAGGCTCAGCCTGCCCCCCGGAACCAGAATACGGCCTGAAGCAATCCTGCGCTTTGGCGGCCAGCTCCCAAAAAAGCGAGTTGACAAACGGAGCTCAGGGGCACTGCAACTCACAAACCTGCAGAGTTATAAATGATAACTCTCGTCCACAAATATATTGAGGGAAGGCAACGAGGAGGATTTGAAAGCAAGGCAGAATTGCAGGAAACAGGTGTCAGGAGGCAGACTCGACTCGCCTTGAAAGCACATGAAAAGCGGCACAGCGTTGACAATGATGCCCTTGGCCAAAAAGGGCGTATGCGTTTTTTCCTGAATATATTCAGGAAAAAACGCATACGCCCTTTTTGGCCAACCAGGCAAGCCGGAAAGGCAAATCAGCGCTACAAAGAAGTCTCGCTTGCCATCGGTCCAAAGGGCCATGCTGAAAAAAGTGTAAAAAACCAGAATGCAGGACAGGCCATGGAGACATGGGAGCCTTGCTACGCTGACGGGCGCGGGTCT